>NC_069501.1:278904206-279204206 GCF_027579735.1 Bombina bombina
CAATGTGGAACAGTCAGGTTTTGCCTCCTTTTGTTTTCTGCGCAGCCTGTTTAGTTGGCACGCTTTTTCTTGGCTGCAGGGGGGGTCCTGCACGGTACTCCATGTGACTGGATGTGGCTTCTTTCTCTTCCTTTTCCTGACTGTCGGTTGCAGAAGACGAAAGCAGTTTCTCTCTGGGCCTGGGTCATAGGAGGTGGTGAGTGCCCCGGCCATTGGGAGTATAAAGTTGCCATTTATTTTTCTATAGTCTATATTAAAGGCGCAAGCTAAGGAGGACTCTGATGCGTTAGAGGGTACTCCCTCTGTACCTAAATCTAATGCCTGTTTATTGTGAGGAGGCTTCGGTATACCTGCCTGCTCAACTATGTTCCACATGCCTCAATAAAAGTGATATCTGAAAGAAATAAGATGTTTAGTACCACTGAGCCGTCCACCTCTGAGGGGTATCCGTCCCACAAGGTGCGTTCCTCACATTCATCTCAGATTACACATGCAGCTCCCCTGTGCACTTCTAATCCTCCTATGGGAGGGGCCACGTGGCCGCCAGATTTTGCAGATCAGTTGCAAACGGCGGTGTCTGCGGCCTTCAGTGCTTTACCTCGCCCTGCTAAGCGCAAGCGACAGGTTAAACATTGCTAGCCTTCCCAGGGGTCATCTACTCCATTGGAACTCTGAGGCTAGATTATCCGCCGATGCAGACAACTCCAATAATTAGGAGGACTCTTTCTCTGGGTCGGAATCTGCGGCCTATAAACCTCCGGCTGCGGAGGAACTAGACTTTAGGTTTAGGATGGAGCTCTTACGCTTTTTATTAAGAGGTGTTGGCTACTCTAGAGGTTCCGGAACCAAAGTTACCCAAGGAACCTTTTATTCCTACGCTTGATAAGGTTTATGAGGACAGGGTTGTGCCCCAGACTTTCCCGGTTCCCGTAAAGATGGCGAATATTAAGAATGAATGGGAGAGACTCCCCTTCTTCTTCGTTTAAAAAATTGTTCCTGGTTCCTGACTCTCAACTAGAATTGTGGGGATCTGTTCCTAAGGTGGATGGCGCTATTTCCACCCTTGCTAAGCGCACCACTATCCCGCTCGAGGATAGTTCGTCGTTTAAGGAACCCATGGATAAGAAATTAGAGACCCTGTTACGAACAGTGTGCTGAAACATCTTTCTTATTTCAACCAGCTGTGATGGCGGGAGCCGCTACTTATTGGTGTGACTGTCAGACATGATCGAGGTGGAGACTCCCCTCGATGAGATACAGTAAAGAAAAGCCCTTAGGGTAGTTTATTCGTTTTTTTCTGTGATGCAAATAGGCAGATTATTCGCTTGAATGCCAAGACATCAGGGTTCTCTGTTCTGGCCCGGAGGGCTCTGTGGTTGAAGTCGTGGTCGGCTGACATGATGTCCAAATCTAGATTGCTTTCCTTTCCATTTAAGGGAAAGATTCTTTTCGGTCCAGGCCTGGACTCTATCATATCCACAGTCACGGGGGCAAGGGTGCCTTTCTACCGCAGGATAAGAAGAATAAACCGAAGGGTCCTAATTTTCGTCCCTTTCGTTTGGACAAGTCCCAATGACAGTTTTTGGAAGCCTTCTCAGTCTTGGAACAAAGCCAAGCAGAGCAAGAAGCCCGCCAAGACAAAATCGTCATGAAGGGGCAGCCCCCGATCCATCACAGACTATCTCTGGAGGCTTGGATGAGAGACGTGCAGGATCCCTGGGTTCTGGAGGTCATTGCCCAGGGTTACAGGATAAGTTTCAAAACTCACCCTCCCAGGGGCAGACTCCTCTTGTCAAATCTATCGTGAAAACCAGAGAAACAAGATGCTTTTCTAGAGTGCGTGAGGGATATCTCCTCTCTAGGAGTAATTGTACCAGTACCTCTAGCAGTCTAGCAGAAAGGGGTCTAGGGTACTATTCAAACCTTTTTGTGGTACCAAAGAAGGAGGGCACGTTTAGTTTGATTCTGTACCTAAAGTGCTTAAACAAGTTTTTGTCAGTCCCATCGTTCAAGATGAAGGTAAGGTCTATACTGCCCCTAGTTCAGGAGGGTCAGTTCATGACTACAATAGACTTGAGGGACGCTTACGCTTACCTTCATGTGCCAATACACAAGGATCACTTCAGGTTCCTAAGGTTCGCCTTTCTGGCCGGCTACTGCTACAAGAATCTTCACAAAGGTTCTGGTAGCTATGCTCGCGGTGGCGAGATCCAGAGGAATAGCAGTAGCTTCTTATCTGGACGACATTCTGGTCCAGGTCCCGTCCTACCGGCTGGCAGAGGACCATTCGAGACCTCTCCTCTTTCTTCTGCAATCTCATGGATGGAAGATAAACTCAGGAAAGAGTTCTCTGGTTCCCAGTACCAGAGTGGAGTTCCTGGGCACGATACTAGACTCCTTATTCAGACCAGAGACGTTGAAAAATTGTCTCCAGCTGTCTTGCTCTTCAATCCTTCTCGAGACCATCAGTGGGTCGGTGCATGGAGGTGATCGGGCTCATGGTATCCACTATAGATGTCATTCCATTCACCAGGTTCCATCTCCAGCCTCTTCAGCTGTGCATGCTGCTGAGGCAGTGGAACGGCGATCATTCAGACCTATTCTAACTCATCTCTCTGGACAACGGGTCAAGGGAATCTCTCTCTTGGTGGCACTGTCAAGATCAGCTGTCCCAGGGGACATCCTTCAGACCTTCTTGGGAGATTGTGACTACAGTCTCTCAGGTTGGGGAGCGGTTTGGGGTGCCAGGAATGCACAGGGCAGGTGGAATCGGAAGGAGGCTCTTCTCCCGATCAACATCCTGGAGATTTAGGCGATCTTCAATGCTCTGGGGCTTGGCCCCTCCTGGGTTCGTCCAAGTTCATCAGATTTCAGTCGGACAACATTACCTCGGTGGCTTACATCAAACATCAGGGGGGAACGAGAAGCTCCCTAGCCATGAGGGAAGTATCTCGGATTCTGCATTGGATGGAGGCCCACGACTGCTCGCTATCAGCGATCCACATCCCGGGTGTGGACAACTGGGAAGCGGATATTCTCAGCAGACATTCGTTTCATCCGGGGGAATGGTCTCTTCACCCCAAAGTGTTTGCAGAAATTTGCAACAGTTGTGGGAATTCAGAGATAGTTCTCATGGTGTCCAGACTCAACTTCAAGCTACCCAGATACGGGTCGCGGTCCAGGGATCCCCAGGCAGTACTGATAGATGCCTTAGCAGTGCCTTGGGGATTCAACCTAGTCTACATATTTCCACCGTTGCCACTTCTACCTCGAATAGTGGCACGCATCAAACAGTAGCAAGCGTCAACTATTCTGATTGCTCTGGCATGCCCGCAGAGGACATGGTTTGCGGATCTAGTGGGGATGTCATTGTCTCCTCCATAGAGGTTGACCTGACGCAGGGACCTGCTGGCACCTTTGTGCACCAGAATCTAGATTATCTGAGGCTGACTGCGTGGAGATTGAACGCTTAGTCTTAGCCAGGAGAGGATTTTCTGAGAGGGTGATTGATACTCTCATTCAGGCCAGAAAGCCGGTCACCCGTTGCATCTATCATAAGGTGTGAAGGACCTACTTACTCTGATGTGAAACTCGTAGATATTCCTGGCATAAGGTTAGGGTATCCAGAATTCTTTCCTTTCTCTAGGATAGGTTTGTAGAAGGGACTTGCCGCAAGTTCCTTAAGGGGACAGATTTTGGCTCTATCTGTGTTACACAAGAAGCTAGCTGAGCTTCCTGATATACAGTCTTTTGTTCAGGCTCTGTCCAGGATCAGGCCTGTGTTTAGACATTCTGCTCCTCCTTGGAGTTTGAATCTGGTTCTTAAGGTTTTGCAGGGGGCTCCGTTTGAGCCTATGCATTCTTTTGACATTAAGACTCTGTTTTGGAAGGTTCTTTTTCTTTTGGCTATTGCTTTGGCACGCATAGTCTCTGAATTAAAGGCCTTGCAATGTGAGCCTCCTTACCTGGTTTTCCATGCAGATAAGGCTGTCCTTCGCACTGGTCTGGGATTTATCCCTATGGTTGTGTCTGATCGCAATATTAATCAGGAAATTGTGGTTCCTTCCTTGTGTCCTAAACCACCTCCTTCAAAGGAACGGTTACTTCATAACGTGAATGTGGTTCGAGCTTTGAAATTCAATCTTCAGGCTACGAAGGATTTCAGTCAAACTTAAGGTTATTTGTTGTCTATTCGGGGAAGTGCAAAGGGCAGAAGGCTTCTTCAGCTTCCCTATCCATTTGCCTGAGGAGCCTGATTCGCTTGGCTTATGAGACAGCGTGACATAAGCCTCCTCAAAGGATTACGGCTCACTCAACTAGAGTTGTGGCTTCTTCTTGGGCCTTCAAGAATGAGGCCTCTATGGAGCAGATTTGTAAGGCAGCTACCTGGTCCTCCTTACATACTTTTTCAAAGTTTTACAAATTTGACGTTTTTGCTTCGGCTGAAGCAGCTTTTGGGAGACAGGTTTTGCAGGCTGTGATGCCCTCAGAATAGGGTCCGCCTCTTTTTTACCCTCCCGTTTTCATTCAGTGTCCTCTAGAGCTTGGTTATTTGTTTCTCACAAGTAATGAATGAAGTCGTGGACTCTCCTCATATTAGATGGAAAACATAAATTATGCTTTCCTCGTAACGATGAAAATGAAATTATCAGGTGAGTCCACGGCTCCCGCCCGGTTCTCCATTGGGCGGACCTAAATTTCTTTTGTTTTTCTTCTGGCACCATTTATACCCTGATATTTCTCCTACTGTTCCTTGTTCCCTCAGCAGAATGACTGGGGGATGAGTGGAGTGGGGGAGGTATATAAGCCTTTGGCTGGGGTGTCTCTGCCTCCTTCTGGTGGCCAGGTTCTGTATTCCCACAAGTAATGAATAAAGCTGTGGACTCTCCTCGTAACAATGGATATGAAATTATCAGGTAAGCATAATTTGTTTTTCATGTCGGGTTAGCGCACATGAGAATATGCGATTGGGTTTGTGCTCAAGTTGGGTGTTAGTTTTTTTTTTTTTTTCCCCCCATTGGCTTCTATGGGGGAAAGCCTGAATGCGTATGTGATATTCTAAGTTCATCTTTTTGCGCTCAGGTTAGCGCGAACGAAAACAGTTTACTTCTAGCGCAATTAATTCTCAAGCGGGACCGTTAGCACGTCACTAGTAAATCTGGCTCTTAATATGTTATAGTCAGTGTTAAAAATCTACTTTTTATTTTTAAATTTCTGCTGTGCATTTTGAGAAACCTAAAAAAAAGGGGGGGGGGAAGAAAGAAAACTATGTCAATAAAGGCTATTGAAAGCTAATCTAATGTGTTCTGCGCAAGCAACAAGCATTTATTTATTAGTTTGGTATAGCCTGAAAATACAGCCTCTGCTGGCTCTAGTAATCCAGACACACACACACTTTAAATTGTACATATTGTACAGTGCTATAGAATATTTTGACATTTATTAAAAATTCTGTATCCCAGCAGGGAAGTACGTTTTATGCACTGATGATATTCATAAAAGTAAACATTTATTATACTTCCTGAATGAAGGTTCAGGATATGACTTATTTTTCAGTTTTTCAGTTTATGTCTTTCCAAAATATACCTCTCTGATTGCATTTTTAATATTATTTTACTAGTAGAATGGAAATTCTATGCCCCTTTACACTTTCTAGGGAGTGTCTCTGACTATTAAAATCATTTCTCTTGTTCTATTTATAGGGGCAAGGGGGAATCCAAGGTGAAACTAAAAAGGTCTCAGAGTTTTGGCGTTTCCAGTGCCAGCAGCATTAAGCAAATTCTCTTGGAATGGTGTCGCTCCAAAACAATTGGCTATAAGGTATTAAACTTGACTGCTTGCGAGTTTGCTTCTGCAGTAATATTTAGTAGAAATACAATCTCTCGTGTGTAAAACTGGTTACTGAACCATAATCCTATTTTAAAGGGAGACTGGAATCAAGAAACAGCTTGATTTAATCAAGACATTGTGCTGCCTGGGTCCAAAAATAAAATGATATGCCTCAACTCTCTGCACACTACAGTCTAAACCCAATCACAATCAGTTCAGCAGATTAAAAATTCACATGGAAACATGCAGACGGTATAATATAAGATTATTTTATCTTTAAAAACACTATTATCCAGAATATGCCATCCATATGTGCTGGGTCCATATGTGCTGGGATTTAATTATAATCCTTATCTAACTACTGGTTGGAACCTGTATCTTTCCCTTTATGAAGAGCTATGGTTTGTGAACAACTCACTGTGAATTAATCCTTCCTAGAAATAAATGTTGGAATTAGAAGAAGAACCATCCATATCTTTTCTTAAAGGGATATGTAACATAAGGATTGTAATTGAATGTTTTAATACATGTAGAGAAAAAAAAATCTTTGCAACATACTTTCATTATTTATTTTGTCCCATTTACCTATAATATAAGTATGAAATGGTTAACTTTCCAGTTCCCCTGAGTTTCTATAAAGTGTGAAACCATTTTTTTTTCTTTCGTGATTCAGATACAGCATACAATTTTAATTTACTTCCCAATTTATTTCTATTATCTAATTTGTATTTCTTTCTAATGACATGATGAGTCCACGGATCATCTAATTACTATTGGGAATATCACTCCTGCCCAGCAGGAGGTGGCAAAGAGCACCACAGCAAACCTGTTAAATATCACCTCCCTTCCCTCCAACCCCAGTGATTCTCTTTGCCTACGTTAGAGCAAGTAAGTGGTAAAGTTAGGTGTTAGGAAAGATTCTTCAAGCAAGATTTTATTATTTTTCAGCAGTGCAAGATTGTGCTGTTTTGTTCTAGGGTGTAGCCATAGTCCATATCAGTCTCTTCAGTAGAGCAGTGGTGGCTTTAAAGCAATGGGAACTTGTGGGACATAATTCTCACTGCACCTCCCATGTATTAATGCTGCCCTAGCCGTGAAAGCCTGAGTAAGGTTACTCAGTCTTTGTTTCTATCCACAGGTCCATGTGAGGGAACTGACCTCTCAAACTTAGTGAGCTGCCGTGCTGCCTGGCAGAAGTCTTAAGGTAAGTGCTAACTTTAATTTTTTCTGGGACACATATACAGAGAAAAAGATAGCACTTTCACATTTAAAAATTTAGGGACAAGTCACATTCACCTATGATAGGCGAATGTTTATTAAGGGCAGCAGAGCAGGCACTGGGGACAAGGATAATCTGTCTCAGTGATGGTAGTGTATGTTTTTTAACTTTACTCCCGACAGCTGTGATAATATATTTAGCCGATCGGGAGTTTCATGTGGTTAAGCCCACAATGGGCAGAGTTGGATTCCACGGCAGTTCCTATTGCACGCCTTTTTTTCTGGCCCGGTGTCACTTCCTGTGTTCTGCATTGAAAATCAGCTGCATCACAGATCAAGCTTCGTTGCGGTTACAGACCGTAATTGTTAAAACATTTGAGTCTGAATTAACTAGAAGTCACATACTTCGTTAGTAGGCGTTAGTAGGCAGGCAGGTAAGCACCTCAGCAGGACTAAGCTGTGTAGAGTTGTCTGAGGTGTTATTTTGGGGGCCATTGTTTATTTCAAATGACAGAAAAATAAAGCAGTTATTTATTTATTTTCGTTTAAAATTTAAAGAAACAGTAGCGATTTGTTTGGGGGGGTGCTATTTTCTAAATAAAAATATCCATTTTGTCTGTTTATTGGTGAATAAAGATGGACCAAGAAACCCTGCAAGATGTTACATGTTCTTTGTTTTGATGCTAATGTAACCAATTCCTTTCTGTTCCTCATCTTTTGAGAGAACTTTACATTACAGAGATAGACTTTTTCCTGAGCCAACATTGTCTAAGGCGGATACTGTTCAGGAGTCTTCTGACAATGTTCAAGATATGCCGCAGCTTTCTCCTCATATGTCCCAAAATTTAGCTTCCATACAGCCAGTGCCCTGCGCTTCCTCTATTACTCCACCTGGAGTTACCTTGCAAGACAATGCTTCCCTAATATCATCAGCGGTATTTGATGCGCTGTCTGCTTTTCCCATGCTGCAGGAAAAGCGCAAGAAGAAATGTAATAAATCTGTGAATAAGGTTGCTGACACAGTAGTGGCTATTCCGAATGTTTCTTCTCAGAAACTTGAAGAGGAAGATACTTCGGTAGCATCTGAGGGTGAAATCTCAGACAGTGTAATACCTTTAACTGATACTGAAGTTGTTTCTTTCAGGTTTAAGCTTGAACAACTCCATTTGTTACTTAAGGAGGTTTTAGCTACCCTGGACGACTCCGACACTACCGTCGTAGTCAATCCTAAGAAGTCTAGTAAACTAAACAAGTACTTTGACGTGCCCTCCATGGGAGGTATTTCCTGTACCAGATAGGGCTACATAGATTATTGCTAAGGAATGGGAGAGACCAGGTATCCCTTTTTCTCCATCCCCTATATTTAAAAAGATGTTTCCTATAGCAGACCCTATTAAGGAGTCTTGGCAGACGGTACCCAAAGTGGAAGGGGCAATTTCTACGCTAGCTAAGAGGACAACTATTCCCATAGAGGATAGTTGTTCCTTTAAGGATCCAATAGATAAGAAGTTAGAGGGGTTGCTCAAGAAAATGTATGTACACCAGGGTTTACAATGGCAACCTGCGGTTTGTATTGCTACTGTCACTAGTGCGGCAGCATACTGGTTTGATGCGTTGTCTGATTCTATTCGGACAGACACTTCCCTCAAAGAAATCCAGGATAGGATAAAGGCCCTTAAGTTGGCCAACTCCTTTATCACGGATGTTTCCTTTCAGGTTATTAAGCTAGGAGCTAAGATTTCTGGTTTTGCCGTACTGGCCTGCAGAGCTTTATGGTTAAGATCTTGGTCTGCGGATGTGTCATCTAAGTCTAAACTTTTGGCGATTCCTTACAAGGGAAAGACCTTGTTTGGGCCGGGCTTAACGGAAATAATTTCTGACATTACAGGAGGAAAGGGCTATTTCCTCCCTCAGGATAAGAGAAATAAACAAAAGGGATGTCAGAGTAATTTTCGTTCCTTTCAAGGGAAAGACTTCCTCTCCCTCTTCCAAGCAGGAGCAGTCCAAGCCTTCCTGGAGGCCCAATCAGTCTTGGAACAAGGGAAAACAATCCTAAAAGCCTGCTATTGAATAAAAAGCACCATGAAGGGCCTGCCCCCGATCCGGGACCGGATCTTGTGGGGGGCAGACTTTTTCACTCAAGCTTGGGTTCGAGATGTTCAGGATCCTTGGGCGGTGGACATTATGTCCCAGGGATACAAACTAGAGTTCAAGACCTTTCCTCCCATCTGAGATGCGTTCTTACACTGTGTTCGGGACATCTCCGACCTGGGAGTGATAGTTCTTGTTCCAATGCAGGAACTGGGTCTGGGGTTCTATTCCAATCTGTTTGTGGTTCCCAAAAAGGAGGTAACCTTCAGACCAATTTTAGATCTCTAGAGTCTAAACAAATTCCTCAGAGTGCCATCCTTCAAGATGGAAACTATTTGTTCCATTCTTCCTTTGGTCCAAGAGGTAGATTTAAAGGATGTGTACCTGCATGTTCCCATCCACAGGGACCATCACAAGTTTCTAAGGTTTGCATTTCTAGACAAACTCTTTCGTGGCTCTTCCATTCGGCCTTGCCACAGCTCCCAGAATTTTCTCAAAGGTTCTGGGATCCCTGTTGGCGGTGCTCTGATTGCGGGACATTGCAGTGGCTCCTTATCTGGGCGACATTCTGGTTCAGGCGCCATACTTTCATCAAGCATGATCTCACACGGAAATGTTGTTATCTTTCCTGCGATCTCACGGTTGGAAGGTAAATTTGGAAAAGAGTTCCTTTGTTCCAAATACAAGGGTAATTGTCTTGGGAACCATAATAGATTCCTTATCAATGAAAAATTTTCTGACAGAAGTCAGGAAATCAAAGATTTTCGATTCTTGCCTAGCGCTTCAGTCCTCTTCTCGGCCATCAGTGGCTCAGTGCATGGAGGTAATCGGTCTGATGGTAGCGGCAATGGACATCATCCCGTTAGCCCGTTTTCACCTCAGACCTCTGCAGTTAAGCATGCTCAGTCAGTGGAACAGAGATTATGCGGATCTGTACCCGTGATTACAGCTGGAGCACGAGACAAGGGATTCTCTTCTTTGGTGGTTGTCTCAGGATCATCTCTCCCAGGGAACCTGCTTTCGCAGACCCTCTTGGGTGATTGTGACTTAGACGCCAGCCTTCTGGGATGGGGAGCAGTCTGGGACTCTCTAAAGGCTCAGGGAACATGTACTCGGTCGATGTCTGTTCTACCCATAATTATTCTAGAGCTGAGAGCAATCTTCAATGCTCTTCTGGCCTGGCCTCAGTTAGCCTCGGCCCGGTTCTTAAGGTTCCAGTCGGACAATAGAACTTCAGTGGCTTACATCAACCATCAGGGAGGAACTCAGAGTTTCTTGGCCATGACAGAGGTAGCCAAGATCATTCAGTGGGCGGAGACCCACAATTGCTGTCTGTCGGCGATCCACATCTCAGGAGTGGACAACTGGGAGGCGGACTTCTTGAGCAGGCAGACCTTTCACCCGGGGGAGTGGAAGCTCCATCCGGAAGTGTTTTCCATCCCGATTCTCAAATGGGGTCAGCCGGAATTGGATCTCATGGCATCTCGGCAGAATGCCAAGCTTCCAAGGTCATGGTCGAGGTCAAGGGACCCTCAGGCTGTACTGATAGACGCTCTGGCGTTACCTTGGAATTTCATTCTTGCATACCTATTTCCTCGGTTCGCTCTTCTACCTCAGATCATTGCTCGAATCAAGCAGGAGAGGGCGTTGGTGATCCGCATTGCACCGGCGTGGCCTTGCATGATTTGGTATGCAGACCTGGTGGACATGTCATCTCTTCCACCTTGGAGACTTCCGTTGAGGAGGACCTTCTACTTCAAGGGCCCTTCCCTCATCCAAATCTAGTTTCTCTGAAGCTGACTGCTTGGAGATTGAACACTTAATTTTATCCAAGTGTGGATTTTCAAGTGTAGAAAGATTTACCATAAGATATGGCGTGAATATTTATATTGGTGGGAATCCAAGGGCTACTCTTGGAGTAGAGTTATGATTCCTAGAATTCTGTCCTTTCTCCAAGAAGGTTTGGAGAAGGGTTTATCAGCAAGATCCCTAAAGGGTCAAATATCTGCCTTGTCAATTTTGTTACATAAACGTCTGGCGGACGTCCCAGACGTGCAATCGTTTTGTCAGGCCTTGGTCAGGATCAGGCCTATGTTCAAGCCAGTTACTCCTCCCTGGAGTCTTAATTTAGTTCTTAAGGTTCTTCAAGGGCCTCTGTTTGAGCCTATGCATTCCTTAGATATTAAGTTGTTCTCTTAGAAGGTTTTGTTTCTTGTTGCTATTTCATCTGCTCGTAGAGTGTCAGAGCTCTCTGCATTACAGTATGAGTCTCCTTACCTTATTTTTCATTCGGATAAGGTGGTTTTGCGTACTAAGTTGGGGTTTCTCCCTAAAGTAGTTTCAGACCGGAACATTAATCAGGAGATTGTTGTTCCTTCCTTGTGTCCTAATCCTCCTTCTCAAAAGGAACAGCTTTTGCACAATCTGAATGTGGTGCGTGCATTAAAATTCTATTTACAGGCGACCTAAGGATTTTCGTCAGTCTTCAGCTCTGTTTGTGGCATTCTCTGGGAAACGTAAGGGGCAGAAAGCTACGGCTACTTCTCTTTCTTTGTGGCTAAAGAGTATCATTCGCTTTGCCTATGAAACTGCTGGACAGCAGCCTCCAGAGAGAGTTACGGCTCATTCCACGAGGGCTGTTGCTTCCTCATGGACATTCAAAAATGAAGCTTCTGTGGAACAGATTTGCAAGGCTGCAACTTGGTCCTCTCTTCACACTTTTTCAAAATTCTATAAATTTGTCACTTTTGCCTCGGCTGAGGCCTCTTTTGGGAAAAAGGTTCTTCAAGCAGTGGTGCCTTCCGTTTAGGTTTCCTGTCTGGTCCCTCCCTTATCAGTGTACTCTAGCTTGGGTATTGATTCCCAATAGTAATTAGATGATCCGTGGACTCATCGTGTCATTAGAAAGAAAACAAAATTTATGCTTACCTGATAAATGTATTTATTTCTTGACACAATGAGTCTACAGCCCACCCTGTTCTTTGGACAGGTTGTTGGTATTTTATAAACTTTAGACACCTCTGCACCTTGTTGCTTCCTTTCTCTCCTTTGCTTCAGTCGAATGACTGGGGTTGGAGGGAAGGGAGGTGCTATTTAACAGCTTTGCTGTGGTGCTCTTTGCCGCCTCCTGCTGGGCAGGAGTGATATTCGCAATAGTAATTAGATGATGCGTGGACTCATCGTGTCAAGACAGAAAGAAATTTATCAGGTAAGCATAAATTTAGTTTTTTACCTTTGTTGAAAAGTATACCTTAGGCATAGAAGCTGCTGATTGGTGGCGGCACATATATGCCTCTTGTTGCGGATCATTCAACAAAAGGATACTAATAGAATGAAGCAAATGATATAATGGAAATAAATTGGAAAGTGTTTAAAATGGTATGCTCTATCTAAATCATGAAAGAAATTTTTGGGTTTCATATACCTTTTTAAAACCTAGGTTTCTCAGATAACGTGTGCATAGAATATACTAACTTTAAAGAGACTTTAATCAATGTTAATTTGCTACTTTCTCTTTACAGCCAGCTATTGTTTGCACCCTTTATCTGTACATTTTTATCCTCAACAAAAGAGATTGATAAGGGAAAATCTAGGTTTCAACATGGTATTACCAATTAACTTTTTTTTTTACAGAAATTAAAGTGCTTTTATAGAAATGTTACACTTAATTCTTAAATGTTTAAACAACTAATATAATATAAAAATACATCCACATATTATTGTCAGACTAAGCTTTGGCTTGAATCAATCCTCTATAATCTATTTACAGCACTTTAACCCTTTAACCTTTTAAAGCCGTTATGCCGTTCTATTCCGTCATAATTAGACTGGGCTTTAAAGCCGTTATGACGTTCTATTCCGTCATAATTAGACTGGGCTTTAAAGCCGTTATGACGGAATAGAACGTCATAGCTAACGGCTGTCCTGAAGCCTTCTGTGCTGTCAGGACTTGATCGCGGTCTTGGGGGGCGTTCCTAGGGTTGTAGGGACGCCCCCCAGACGCGATCCAATAATTGAAATCTCGCGATCATGTGCACGATCGCGTGGTTTCAATTTGTCTACATCGGAACAGTTGTTCCGATGTAGGCACTTTAGCCCTGACTCGAAAGGGTTAAATGTGAATGACAACATGTGGTCATCATACACACAATGTATTTAGCGCAGATGACGACCATGTGTCTTCATCCAGGAGGCTAGGGGTTGCTTTTTGAGTTTGTTGCAGCCCCCGGCACTTACCCCACATTCCTGGTGGCCTTGGGGCTCCATCATTGCCCAGAGATGCCAGTTCTATCACTATGCATGTGCACCTGAAGTGCCAGTAAGGACAAAATGACTTAAGGGAGCTGGATCTCAGCTCCCTTATGCCCAATAACTCCCCAAGACGCACCATTTGAAAGCCAATCACCTGCTCATTTAAACAGTATGTGTCTTGGGGTTAAAAATAAAATAAAAATGTGTTAATAGCCAGGTCTCACTGTGGTATTATTATTTACCGTGAGGCTTGAGTGAATAAATAAATGTCTATTTGCATAGAGGCTTATGGGAGCCCCTATGTGCAGATTAAAGTTACATAACTATACCAAAAGGTCCTTATTTATATGATAACCGCTTTCTTTTCACTATAAAGTTTAGGGAGGGAAAACGCATACACTGTTTATAACCTTGTTTATTAAAATCTTAATTTAAAAAAAGCATTTTTTTTTCCAAAGCAGTCTGCATTTCACCTAAAGAAGGAGCGGCGGTGCCACTTTGCATACACTTTTCACACTTTTTGTTGCACATTTCTCACATGTCATGATATACAGTATACATAAAATAATGGTATTGTTTGAATCTGCTGGGTGTCTTGGAAATAAAGATATATGTGTGGGATTCTCGCTGAAAAATTGCCTATAATAATGTCAAAATGTAAGTAGCATTTAAATCTACAACGCTGTTCAGCACAGGGGTGGAAATGGCTCAGCAATTAAAGGGTTAATTGGTTTGGTGATAGTTTAAGATTGCAAATATCTTTCTGATTTGTCAAAAGATGTGACAGTTCCCCAAATGTGTCCTGATATCCCTGAAATGCTTACAGTATTTTTTTTTTATTTTTATTTTTTTTTTAATTAGAGATTACTGACATGATCCTATGTAAACTTCTTTTTAACATGTATATCTTTCTTTCTTTCTTTTTTACCAGAATAACAAAGGACTTTTTGTATTAGTGATTGATTGTTCCAGATATTCTGTATGTGCTCATTTTTATTCTCCAGCTCCTTGTATGGAACAGAAACAAAAATAAGCTTTTTTCTTTTCTTTTTTTTCTTCTTATTTTTATTAATCAAGGTTATCTGAGGCTGGATATCTGTTAAAAGCTCTCCTGTTCTAAACTTTGTCCAAAAGTGTCCTCACCGGTGTAGCATGCACAATAGTAGTACAAGCTAGTCTTTGTTCTATACAATCTGTGTTAGAGTGGATATCATTTCATGCTCATTTAAAGCCCGGAGAACCCAAATGATACATTATTAACCTCTTTAAGGACATTAAAAAGTTTGCTGAACAGTACATGTAGGCAACAAACAAGAAGAGAAAGGGGCACTGGTGCATATAGAGTAATGATTAAGAATGATTAAATACCATTCCTCTCTAGACAATTATACATAAAAACCAAATATAAAAAAAGTCCTGGACGGTTTTAATTCAGAAAGCAACTTAAATTGAAGTTTTGATCTATGACTAAGGACCTTTAATTATTAGAATTTAAATAAATGGTGAAATTATTACTGTTCATTTACTGCTTTTTAATAATTGGAAAAAAAAATAATCCTTTATTAAATTTCTTGATTGTCTCTGTAGGGTTGGTGCACTTTTCTCAAACAATGTGTGGTTTCATAACTTTTTTTTTTTTTCCATTATATATGGAATCCAATAAATACAGCAAACTTTTTTTTCAACGTACACTTAGCAACTTATATTAATTACATCTTGGACTGATACTGAGATTTTGTGACTAAAATTTTGAGTGATACACATTTATCTGTCACTATCTTGCAAGCACACAGCTAGATTAAAAGACAAATGGAAGAGTTTGTTACAGCATTTGGCCAAATGGTGATAGGGCCAGGACCTTATCACGTTCTCTTCCTCCCTGGGTTCCTAACCTACAGCCTCACAATGCATGCCTACAACCAAACACTGAGATACAAACAAGGGTGACACCGGTCCTTTGTAATTTCCCTAGACGCATACAAAACTTGGATATGGACTGCACTCTCAAACCAGTCTGGGTACACATCTCATGACCTAGCAAAACTCACAGTCCTGGGTGCTCACCAGCACTCAGACAGCTGTACAGCTGTCAGGGACTCATGCTGTTAAAGGGACAGTATACACTAATGTTCATTTAACTGCATGTAATAGACACTACTATAAAGAATAATATGCACAGATACTGATCTAAAAATTCAGTATAAAACAGTTTAAAAACTTACTTAGAAGCTCCCAGTTTAGCTCTGTTAAAAAGGTATCTGGAACACCCACTGCAAATGGGAAAAACAGAGTCCCCCCCCCCCCTTCCTTTGCATATGAAAAGACTCTTTACACAAACAGGAGCAAGCTGGAGTAGGTATACATCGGTATCCTCCTAAAACTTTGGGGCTTGGTTAGGAGTCTGAAAATCAGAGCAAAGTTAGTTAATCAGCCAAGCCTTGGTGCAAAACCTTAGGGAAAATTGCAAAGCCCAATAAAAATTTGTTATAAGTTGAAAAGGCAAGTGAATGCGTATGGATAAAGATATATAAAAATTGATTTACACATTTTAAAATCTTTGATACTTCAATTTTATTAGCTTTGGGTTTGAATGGAGTGTGAACTGTATATACATTATAATTGAAATTAGAGATTACTGACATGATCCTATGTAAACTTCAATCTGGTTCATACTGATACCATATTTTTGTCCCAACATCAATGATGTGGCTTCAACAGACGTTGCCATGACCATGATGTGGTCTGTGCAATATTGTCATGGGCAACTTTGTTATCTAATAAATAAAATTGAGTTTACACCCTCCATCACAGAGAGGGCTGTAACCTGTTGGTGTGTAATGCTTTTCGGTCCTCTCTAGTAGTCAAGGGGTTAACTCTAAATATCACAATTTTGCCCTTCATCTGTTGCCCATATCAGAGGCTTGCGACGTTCTTAAGAGTGATGTTATAGGCAGTGAAATCACAGTGTAGGAAAGATAATCTCTCACATTATTGCTACAAGCAATGCAGCAGTCATGACAGTATGGAGAGTGGTAATCACAGTATTACCTGTAAGTGTGCACAGTGTTTTTTTATAGATAACATTTTGCAATATTTTCCATAAACATATAGGTAGTTTTTTCATATGTAGTGTTTCTCCTACATTGGTGTGTCCGGTCCACGGCTTCATCCTTACTTGTAGGAATATTCTCTTCCCCCAACAGGAAATGGCAAAGAGAGCACAGCAAAAGCTGCCCATATAGCCCCCCCTCTGGCTCCGCCCCCCAGTCATTCTCTTTGCCACTCTGAACAAGTAGCATCTCCACGGGGATGGTAAAGAGTATGTGGTGTTAGTTGTAGTTTTATTTCTTCTATCAAGAGTTTGTTATTTTAAAATTGTGCCGGTTTGTACTATTTACTCTACAACAGAAAGTGATGAAGAGTTCTGTTAAAAGAGTATGATTTTAGCAACAGTAACTAAAATCCATTGCTGTTCCCACGCAGGACTGTTGAGCCCAGAGAACTTCAGTTGGGGGGAACAGTTTGCAGACTTTTTTGCTCCAGGTATGACTAGTCTCTTTTCTAACAAGACATAGTAATGCTAGAAGACTGTCATTTCCCTTTTGGGATCGGTAAGCCATTTTCTTAGACTCATAACAGAATGAAGGCTTATAAATGGGCTATATACTGGTTGACACTATTGTGGGCTAAATCGATTGATTTATATAATATTTATATGATTTTTGGAGTGTTTTGAGACTTGGAAACACTTTTGGGAACTTTTTATTACGCCTGGCAGTTTGTTAGACACCTAATCTAGTCAGGAAGGCCCCTTCACTCTGGTATGCAGAGGGAGGAAGCCTCATTTTCGCGCCTTAATTACGCAGTTACTTCTGGAAGCAGTGCATGCAGCTTCATGTGAGAGGGTCCTGTGGCCACAAAAACGATTCTAAGAGGCTTATTTATGTGGTGAATAACCCCCAAGGAAGGTAAAGCCGCAGCAAAAGTCTGTGGCAGGGACTTAGTGGGTTTAAACTGCTAAATTGAACAATTAGCTCCGGTTTGAAATTTGGTGTGCAATACTTTCAAAGCATTAAGACACTAGGGTGCAAATTTCGTAAAGATCGGATAATTCCTTCATAGTTTTTCAAACATTCTGAAATAAAGTGTACGCTGTTTATTATTTAAAGAGACAGTAACGGTTTTGTTTAAAAACGTTTTTTTTGCATTAATAGCCTGACTAAGTCTGTCTAACATGTCTGTACCTTCAGATAGATTATGTTCTGTGTGTATGGAGGCCAAGGTGATTCCCCCTTTAAATGTATGTAAAAATTGTGCCATGGCGTCCAAACAAAGTAAGGACAGTAATGTCACATTTAATAAGGTTGCCCAAGATGATTCTTCAAATGAAGGTAGTGGGGATAGTTCATCATCCTCTCCTTCTGTGTCAACACCAGTTATGCCCGCGCAGGCGACACCTAGTACATCTAGCGCGCCAATGCTTGTTACTATGCAACAATTAACTGCAGTAATGGATAATTCTATAGCAAATCTTTTATCCAAACTGCCAACACTTCCCAGAAAGCGTGATTGCTCAGTTTTGAATACAGAGGATGAGCAAGTGGGCGCTGATGATAGTTTATCTTTAATACCCTCACACCAGTCTGAATTGGCAGTGAGGGAGGGGCTGTCTGAGGGAGAAATTTCTGATTCAGGAAAAGTTTCTCAGCAGGCAGAACCTGATATTGTGACGTTTAAATTTAAGTTAGAACATCTCCGCGCCCTGCTTAAGGAGGTGCTAACTACTCTTGACGATTGCGACTCTTTGGTAATTCCAGAGAAATTGTGCAAAATGGACAAATTCCTTGAGGTCCCTGTGCACGCTGATGCCTTTCCGATACCCAAGAGGGTGGCGGACATAGTGAACAAGGAGTGGGAAAAGCCAGGTATACCTTTTGTCCCGACAATGTTCCCCATTGTCGACCCCAGAAGGGACGCATGGCAAACAGTCCCTAAGGTTGAAGGAGCAGTTTCTACGTTGGCCAAGCGCACGACTATTCCCATTGAGGACAGTTGTGCTTTCAAAGATCCTATGGATAAAAAATTGGAAGGATTGCTTAAAAAGATATTTGTTCAGCAAGGTTTCCTTCTTCAGCCAATTTCGTGCATTATTCCTGTCACCACGGCGGCGTCTTTTTGGTTTGAGGAACTAGAAAATTCGCTCAATAAGGAGACTCCATATGAGGAAGTCATGGACAGAATTCACGCACTAAAGTTGGCTAATTCCTTTATTTTAGATGCCGCTTTGCAATTGGCGAAATTAGCGGCAAAAAATTCAGGTTTTGCAATTGTGGTGCGCAGAGCGCTTTGGCTAAAATCTTGGTCGGCGGATGTGTCATCCAAGACAAAATTGCTTAATATTCCTTTCAAAGGTAAGACCCTTTTTGGGCCAGAATTGAAGGAGATTATTTCAGACATCACTGGGGGAAAGGGCCATGCCCTCCCACAGGATAGGCCTTTCAAGGCTAAGAACAAATCTAATTTTCGTTCCTTTCGCAACTTCAGGAAGGGACCGTCTCCTAACTCTGCAGCCTCTAGACAAGAGGGTAACGCTTCCCAGGCTAAGCCAGCATGGAAACCAATGCAAGGCTGGAACAAGGGTAAACAGGCCAAGAAGCCTGCTGCTGCTACAAGACAGCATGAAGGGGTAGCCCCCGATCCGGGACCGGATCTAGTAGGGGGCAGACTTTCTCTCTTTGCTCAGGCTTGGGCAAGAGATGTTCAGGATCCCTGGGCACTAGAAATAGTCTCTCAGGGTTATCTTCTAGAATTCAAGGAACTTCCTCCAAGGGGAAGGTTCCACATGTCTCGCTTATCTTCAGACCAGATAAAGAGACAGGCATTCTTACATTGCATAGGAGATCTATTAAAGATGGGAGTGATACACCCAGTTCCAACAGTGGAACAAGGTCAGGGGTTTTACTCAAACCTGTTTGTAGTTCCCAAAAAAGAGGGAACTTTCAGACCAATTCTGGATTTAAAAATTCTAAACAAATTCCTCAGAGTTCCATCGTTCAAAATGGAAACCATTGGAACGATTTTACCAACAATCCAGGAGGGTCAATACATGACTACCGTGGATTTAAAGGATGCGTACCTACATATTCCTATCCACAAAGATCATCATCAGTTCCTAAGGTTCGCCTTTCTGGACAAACATTACCAGTTCGTGGCTCTTCCGTTCGGTTTAGCCACTGCTCCCAGAATTTTCACAAAGGTGCTAGGGTCCCTTCTAGCGGTTCTAAGACCGAGGGACATTGCAGTGGCACCTTACCTAGACGACATCCTAATCCAAGCGTCGTCCCTTTCCAGATCAAGGGCTCATACAGACATTGTATTAGCTTTTCTCAGGTCTCACGGGTGGAAGGTGAACATGGAAAAGAGTTCCCTGTCCCCGTCTACAAGAGTTCTTTTTCTGGGAACAATAATAGATTCTGTAGAAATGAAGATTTTCTGACAGAAGTCAGAAAATTAAAGCTTCTAAAGGCTTGTCAAGTTCTTCAGTCTATTCCTCAGCCTTCCATAGCTCAGTGCATGGAAGTAATAGGTTTAATGGTTGCAGCAATGGACGTGGTTCCTTTTGCTCGAATTCATCTAAGACCATTGCAACTGTGCATGCTCAGACAGTGGAATGGGGATTATGCAGACTTGTCTCCCCAGATTCAAGTAGACCAGTTAACCAGAGACTCACTCCGTTGGTGGTTGACTCAGGATCACCTGTCTCAGGGAATGAGTTTCCGCAGACCAGAGTGGGTCATTGTCACGACCGACGCCAGTCTATTAGGCTGGGGCGTGGTCTGGGACTCCCTGAAAGCTCAGGGTCTATGGTCTCGGGAAGAGTCTCTTCTCCCGATAAACATCCTGGAACTGAGAGCGATATTCAATGCGCTCCGGGCTTGGCCTCAACTAGCGAAGGCCGGATTCATAAGATTTCAGTCGGACAACATGATGACTGTAGCTTACATCAATCATCAGGGAGGAACAAAGAGTTCCTTGGCGATGAGAGAGGTATCCAAGATCATCAAATGGGCGGAGGATCACTCCTGCCATCTATCTGCAATTCACATCCTAGGAATAGACAACTGGGAGGCGGATTATTTGAGTCGTCAGACTTTCCATCCGGGGGAGTGGGAACTCCACCCGGAGGTCTTTGCCCAGTTAACTCAATTATGGGGCATTCCAGACATGGATCTGATGGCGTCTCGTCAGAACTTCAAGGTTCCTCGCTACGGGTCCAGATCCAGGGATCCCAAGGCAACACTGGTGGATGCATTAGTGGCGCCTTGGTCGTTCAACCTAGCTTATGTGTTTCCACCGTTTCCTCTCCTTCCCAGGCTCGTAGCCAGGATCAAACAGGAGAAGGCCTCTGTGATTGTGATAGCTCCTGCGTGGCCACGCAGGACTTTGTATGCAGACCTGGTGAATATGTCATCAGCTCCACCATGGAAGCTACCTTTGAGACAGGATCTTCTAGTACAAGGTCCATTCGAACATCCAAATCTAGTCTCTCTGCAGCTGACTGCTTGGAAATTGAACGCTTGATTTTATCTAAGCGTGGGTTTTCAGATTCAGTTATAGATACTCTGGTCCAAGCCAGAAAACCTGTGACTAGGAAAATTTACCATAAAATATGGAAAACATATATCTGTTGGTGTGAATCCAAGGGATTCTCTTGGAGTAAAATTAAAATTCCTAAGATTCTTTCCTTTCTCCAAGAGGGTTTGGATAAAGGGTTGTCAGCGAGTTCTCTAAAAGGACAGATATCTGCTTTGTCTGTTTTGTTACACAAACGCCTGGCAGCAGTGCCAGATGTACAAGCTTTTGTACAGGCCTTAGTCAGAATCAAGCCTGTTTACAGACCCATGACTCCTCCATGGAGTCTAAATTTAGTTCTTCAAGGGGTTCCGTTTGAACCTTTACATTCCATAGATATTAAGTTACTATCTTGGAAAGTTCTGTTTTTGGTTGCTATTTCTTCTGATAGAAGAGTTTCTGAAATGTCTGCTTTGCAGTGTTATCCACTCTATCTGGTATTCCATGCAGATAAGGTTGTTTTGCGTACCAAACCTGGTTTTCTTCCAAAAGTGGTTTCCAACAGGAATATTAACCAGGAAATAGTTGTTCCTTCTCTGTGTCCGAATCCAGTTTCGAAGAAGGAACGTTTGTTACACAATTTAGATGTGGTCCGTGCTTTAAAATTCTATTTAGATGCAACAAAGGATTTCAGACAGACTTCATCTTTGTTTGTCGTTTATTCTGGTAAGAGGAGAGGACAGAAAGCTACTGCTACCTCTCTTTCTTTTTGGCTGAAAAGCATCATCCGATTGGCTTATGAGACTGCCGGACGGCAGCCTCCTGAACGAATTACAGCTCACTCTACTAGAGCTGTGGCTTCCACATGGGCCTTCAAGAACGAGGCTTCTGTTGATCAGATATGTAAGGCAGCGACTTGGTCTTCTCTGCACACTTTTGCCAAATTTTACAAATTCGATACTTATGCTTCTTCGGAGGCTATTTTTGGGAGAAAGGTTTTGCAAGCCGTGGTGCCTTCCGTTTAGGTAACCTGACTTGTTCCCTCCCTTCATCCATGTCCTAAAGCTTTGGTATTGGCTCCCACAAGTAAGGATGAAGCCGTGGACCGGACACACCAATGTAGTAGAAAACAGAATTTATTCTTACCGGATAAATTTCTTTCTCCTACGGTGTGTCCGGTCCACGGCCCGCCCTGGCTTTTTATGGCTTTTTAGTCAGGTTTCAAATTTTTTTCTTTCTATACACTACAGTCACCACGGCACCCTATGGTTTCTCCTTTTTCTCCTAACCGTCGGTCGAATGACTGGGGGTCGGAGCCAGAGGGGGGGCTATATGGGCAGCTTTTGCTGTGCTCTCTTTGCCATTTCCTGTTGGGGAAGAGAATATTCCCACAAGTAAGGATGAAGCCGTGGACCGGACACACCGTAGGGGAGAGAAATTTATCAGGTAAGCATAAATTCTGTTTTTTTTATACAATCTCTTAATTTTTTAAAATAGAATTTGGGTCCATAAAAAAATGGTTACGTTAGAATAAAGTGGTTGGCACCAGCTGGTAAGGGATAGTGTTTCACATTATACTACTGTACACTGGCGATCTCTGTAGCAAGCTTCACTGTAGGTTGTAAGAATGTAACAGCTGCAGCTTTGTTAATATTATTAACCAGTGCTTTTTTTAACCCTTTGCCTTCTTGATGCATTGCAGCCTTGTCTGGGGTGTATGTTTTAATTTGATCAACCTGTAAACTGCTGGATTCATGTATATTGCTTTAAAGTAACTTTTGTTGTTGGGTTTTCAGCACATTGACCTACAGAACTTCTCATCCAGCTGGAACGATGGGATGGCCTTTTGTGCCCTGGTCCACTCATTCTTCCCAGAAGCTTTTGATTATGACGCTCTAGAGCCAACAAACCACAAACAGAATTTCGAGCTGGCTTTCTCTACTGCAGAGTAAGTAATTCCTCTTATGTCACTTTGTTTCGTACATTATATCACATCCTGTATTCTCCTTCCAGAAAGCAAACATTTTTCTTACATTGTTTATAATCCTGCTATTTAGTCACTTGAACAAGACTGCGTCTAAAGACAATATTTTTTTTTAAAGCAGGAGGTTGTGTATACTTTTCACATCTCCTGTTCGGAAGTACTATTCACTTAGTCCCCATCAACTTACATAAGGACAACACATTCTTTTTCCATGAACAATGTTTTAGTACTAATGCCAAGGATGCACAGTGTGTGTCCTCATGCTACACTAAATGAAGACTCTAAAAGACCGATGTAGTAAAAATGATAATTTATCTTTAAAGCACATAAATATATTCAAGACATCTCATTTATATTGAGAAATAAAGACAGAAAATGACTAATCCCAAATAATTTTCTAATGTTCTGATTTACACCACATATAGCTTTTAAATATCTCATATCTTATCTTGTTTGTTTAAGTAATGTTTTCCAGCATTATTTTTTTAAATGGAAACAAATCCATTTCTAAATAAGTAAAATGTGTGTATGTATAGTATATACAGGGTGACGCAGACCTTGCTAAATTTACAGCCCTGGGTGCTCACTAGCACTCAAACAACTGAACAGCTTTCAGGGACTCAGGCAGTTAACCCCAGCCAAGCCTAGTGAGCAACCAGGGTTGTGATTTTTGTAAGGTCATAGGATGTGTATTCAGTCCGGTTTGAGAGTGCAGTCCATTTCTGTGTTTTGTATTTGTCTAGGGAAATTATAAAGGGTTTGTGTCACCCTTGTTTGTATCTGTGTGTTTTGGTTAAAGGCATGCATTGTCTGGCTGTGGGTTAGGGACCCATAGAGGAACAGACCGTTACTTGATCCTGGGCCTATAACCATTTGGCCAAATGATGCAACTAACTCTTCAATTTTGGTTTTAATCTAGCTGTGTGCTTGTAAGAGAGAGTGCCAGACTTTCTATGAGTTTTGTTAATATCATTTTGTTTTTTAATATTCCCTAATGGCTTTGCACCCTGCCTCCAAGTAAGCTTTTTGAATCAGGGACTTTAACCAAGAGGCAACAGCCAAATATTTTTGACATTTAAGAGGTCCTGAAAAATGAATGAAAATATTAGAAGATTGTTAGAATTGTATCTTCAGGCTACAGAAGATTTCAAAGTCTCTTACTACATTTAAATTATGACGGGGCCTTTCCTTTGAAATTTGTGGATAAGAACAAAGAGAAGGGACAACCTTATGTAAGAAATCAAATTTTTTTTTTTTTAAACAGCTTTATTTTTGTGATAAATAAGAAAAGGTGGGTCACAGAAGCAGATAACTCAGAAACCCTTCTTGCTCATGAAATTGCTAAAAGGAACAAGACTTTCCAAGAAAAATGCTTGATGTCTAAAGTATGAATTGGTTCTAAAGGAGAGACTTGCAGAAATCCATAAGAACCAAATTTTAGATTCCATGGGGGAAAAATTGGTTTAATGACAAGATATATATCCTAACCAAGGCCTAAACAAAATTCTGAATGTCCCGAAGTTTTGTAATTTTTCTGTGAAACAGAACTGACAGAGCTGAAATTTGACCCTTTTAAAGAGCTTGAGGCAAATCTCATCTAATCCTACCTGCAAAAATTGCAGGATTCTAGAAATTCAAAAATAATGCCAACTAAAGCCATTTGGTTAAATTCCTTTATAACAGTAAAAAAACATTTTGCACATTATTTCATATTGCTGAGCGTTATCTAGGCTTTGGGTGTGAAATTTATATATATCCTGCTTTATTTTGCAGTTCAGCTTAGCGTCCATTGTACCTGTAAGTTTTTTAAAAGCTACTTTAAGAGGGGGTAAGTTAACATTCCTCAAAAGCTTTTAAAGGGGGTTATAGTGTTTATTGCTTTGCTTTGTCAATGCTATAATGTAACTATCTGTTTTTTTCCCTACATTTTACCTTTTAAAGTAGTCTCTCCTAAACACCTTGCTACTAAAAATTAAGTGTGTTTTATTGTAAAGGAGCTGAGGTCTCTCCTCCAGCTTATTTATGTGACTTGTGTTTAAAAAATGTTAAGGCATTCAGACCAACCTAATGCTGCTTTTCTTCATAAATGGAAAGAGTCCACAGCTGCATTCATTACTTTTGGGAATTTAGAACCTGGCCACCAGGAGGAGGCAAAGACACCCCAGCCAAAGGCTTAAATACCTCTCCCACTTCCTCCATCCCCCAGTCATTCTTTGCCTTTCGTCCCAGGAGGTTGGCAGAGAAGTTTCATAAGTTTTTCAGCAGTACTCTTGGGCATGGGACTGGAGTTAAAGTAGTCCTGTCAGCCTCTCAGTGAGAGCATGGATAAAAGTTAGAGTCCGGAGATGCAGGGAGAATCTTTCTGCGAAACCATATCGACTCATATTAACAGCTCCACAAGCAATCAGCATTGACGAGTTTTGCTGCCTGCTTTCTTCTCTCAAGTCCATGGCAGAGACAACGATACTATCTGTCACACTTGAAGGGCCGTGTTCCTATTCCACGGCATAGATTATGGTAAGATTGTTTTATTTTCTTTCATTATGATTGCCTTGTATTACAAATGTTTTTCCGAGAGGCTACCACCTTGCAGGACTAACTGTAACTCAGGGTCTCAGTGAGGCTCCTCCTGTATCTTGGAATAAAGGGTTAATATCTCCTGTGGGGGGTTATTGAACCTGCTTATGTGTAGTGTTACTTAGGCTCTTGGCTAGGAACATAACGACCTTTGGAGGTGACGCAGCCTTTACGGTTGAGGGCGCCTTTTCTGGGCCGCACGTTGCACCTGGTGACCGGGTGTGGTCACATTTTGACTCTCCATTTCTGTATTCCTGACCGTGTGGCGGCGGAAAATTTCTGGTCCGCTGGTGTCTGGGTCCTAGGAAGTGGTGAGTACACCAGCCATTCTGGGTGTCAGGTGCCATTTGCTTTCTTATTTGGTCTGTTTTTTGTATTCAATATCCCAGTTATGGAGGATTCTGATAACGTCTCTGACTCAGTCTATTTCTCGTGAGGAATACGAATTGGCACGGGTGATACATGCCCTTCAGTTATGTTCAGAATGCCGTTTTAGAGTGCTCAATTCCTCGGGATCTGGGAATCAAGGAGCTGCTGAGCCATTCATCTCTGGGGGTCCCATTCCCTGAGTGGCGAGTTCCCTACCACCAACTCTTATTACACATGCAGGTAACCCAGATTTTGCTTATCCTTCTCTGGAAGGTGGCTTGTTCCCCCCCCAGAGGTTATGGTACATTTTCGCATGTCCATTATTATGGCGTTGGCACATCTGCAGCTACCAGAAGTTTGATAACGATATTGTACGTGTTCCGTTGACCGGGGCTCTTCAGGCATGGGATGGCCTGCTCAGCTATCTGGGAGAACGACTATCCCTGAGGCTTCAGGGGGTCAACCTTCTGGGTTGTGTTCTGTGTCTGGGACTTCTTAGTCTTCCTCTTCGAATGGCTTGCATGTTTAGACATAAGGGGATGAAGTAATCTTCTTATAATCGTTATTTGAGTATCCTTTTCCAGTTCTGAGCTTGGAAGAGTAGGATCCCTGTTGGGCTGGTCCTGCGGGTGTGTCCGTTTATTCCCGGGAGATAACCTACGGGTTGCCTTTTCTTTATTTTAATCCGGTAGGATGGATTTTATTTGATTTACAGCTCATGTTTGTTATATATTTCCTTCGGGAACTTTCTTCTCTGGAATCGATACTCCTGATCTTGGTCGCACTATTTACTTCAACGGAAGTTTGTTCAAGAGTAAGGACGTGTTTAGTCCTATGTTTGTCTGATGTTAATCTCTCCCTCTCAGGGGGTGACTCTATGTGGCCTTGACAGTGCTGGGTGCCCTTGGTTTCAGGATGGTCCTGACTGGGTACAAATCCTTCTGTTTTTGAGGCCTATTTCAGACACCTTGCGCCTGTTCTGCCTGGCTGGTCCGGTTAGGGCGCCGAGTGCTTCACATTATTATTTGTGTAGTTGTCCTTGTTTTTATTTTACAAGTTTCAACTAGCAATCTGAGAGGACTTGGTCCGTGGTTTGTCTAGGGGCATGGGGGATTGGGTTCAGTCCTCATTAGCCTTTTCAATCTGGTCAACTGGGACTCCGTTAAGATCTGCTGCAACATACTCAATTGATTATGATTTTTTGGGGATTTAGAGTGTTTCCTTCCCGTGGTGGGTTAGAGTTTTGGAGGATTTAGCTCCTTCATGCCCCCGGTTCCTAGCGGTCTTGCCTTTTCAAGGTCTTTTTGGAATTGTCCTTTTAGGACTTGTTCCTTTTGAGGTTCTCTTCCTTAGGGTCGAGACCTTCTGGACTTTGTCCGGTTTCTTCTGGTGGCTTTGGTCGTTTAATTTAGTAAGTTGAGGGCCGTGCAGCTTTTTTCTACTTCCGGGAGTTAGTCGTCTCCATATCAGGGACGATAGGCTGTGTTGTCTCCTTTTTTCCAAGCTTTTGCTTTGGGGATTTTTCTATCGGGATTCGGGATGCTCTGCATTCTTCTTCCTTGGGTGCGGTCCTCTGGAAAGGTAATCTGAAAAGATTATGGAGACTAGCCTTTTTACTCCCTCTCATTCGGGTGACACTGATCTCGTTATCGTTTCCCTTAGCCCTGAATGGTGCCTTTGGGCTCTAGAGTACTTGTGTGATATTGTCGCAGCCTTGCACCTTGTTGGGGGGGAGTTGTCCTCCTGCTGGGGGTGTTTTTTTTCCACTTTTGGCTCGGATTTACGAGTGAGTCCTGTTCCTGTTCTCCTGGGTAGCCCGGTTATCATCCCCTGTGAGGTCTGATTTCTTCAGACTGGGTATTTTGTGTTCCCTGAGGGCGTCGTTCGTTTTAAGACGATTCTGGGTCCCGGGTCCATGGTTCTTGTCTTGGATCCTTTTTGGATGCCTGGAGACTTACGATCCTGCGGACTGGTTCGGGACGACCCGTTTTTTTCAGGGAGCCTATGTTAACATAGTTGCTAGCTCATAGGGCTTGCTAGCAGGAAGGTCAGGGTTATAATCCACCTTTGGGTACTGAGTATAAACTTTAAGGCCTGTCTTATCCTTCGGATGGAGTGTGCTCCTTTTCATGGGGAGTTTTTTTCCTCTGTTGGATCAACAGTGGTGTCTGGATGATTTTTCATTCGGTTCTTGATTTGATCAGACTATGGCTTTTCATGTCTTGTGGGCATGTGCACTGTTTCCATTTCTGTGCCCTCCCCTTTGAGGGGGTGGTTTGTCTTCCTTAAGAGGTGGGATTTCCTCTCTCTCTGGGGGGTGGTCGTCCTGTCCTGTGTGCAGGAGGTTGGAAAAAGTGGCTTTATTTCTGTTAGGGGCAGCAGTCTGCTGCTCTGTGGTTTGCTCTGTTCCAACTGTTGGAAATTGAAATCTCCATGTAGAGACTGTCTAAGAGAGTTGTACCAGGTCTTCCTAAGGATCTATTTGCACTTTTCTCTGTACCAAGTCCTAGGGGGTTCTCCTTGGGAGTACCTTTATTTTGATGGATCAGATTGGGTTAGCACCCGAGCTCTGTTGGGGTGGGGTGAGTTCCCCCCATTCTTCCATTCCCTGGGGACTTGTGGGGGGTCTTTCTATTCCCCATCTATCAGACATGCCTGTCACTTGGGCTGGTCTGGTGTTTGGAGCAGGATCTGAGATCTGTTGCTCTGCTAATTTGTCCTCGGGTCATCGAGGTACGGTAAGTCTCCTTGAGGGTTCTGCTTATTCTCCACGTTCAAGATTTGTGAGAAGGACTGGCGGCTCTTGGATAGCCTGCAACGTTGTCCACTGGTTAGTGGATGTTTAGCAGACTGAAGGTTAGTGGTTTGGAACCTATTCTCAGCTGCTCTTTACATGCAGTATGTTGTCTTCAGGTGTTGTACGAGGTTCGGTTTCTGAATATTTAGATATTCTGAGCTACCTTTTGGCGACTTTTGGGACTTTCGTCTTTAGTTGTCTTCTAGAGTGCGGTTGCACTGTGTTTAGGGGAAGATTCTATTCTCTGTTCTCAGACTCCCAGTCTTAGCCCGTGGTTTCTGTACAATCAGGGTCTGAGCTAGCCTCCCCTTGTTTCTATGAGACTGGTTGGGTCTCTGTCAGCTTGGCCCGGTTCTCGGATTTCTGTTTCTGGTGGATGCAGGCCACCGTAGCCTGAACTTTTACATACACGAGACTTCAATACCGGCTCCTACAAGTGGAAGCCGAAACGGCTGAAACAGCTCAATTATCCTGGACTTCAGTGGGAGCGGACAGCAGAGTTTTACACTGTAAGTTCGGATAAACTCTGTATTTGAATTCTTTTACACCATTTTGAGAGAAGTTTTTTCTCTTTACTTATTATAGAGGACTTCTGTGCATACAACATTCAAGCCGCTCTGTGCATGTAACATCTTTACAGCACTTTGCTTACTTCCGAAGCAATTCTACCTTGAAAGAGAGAAATAATATATCCTATCACATCGTAGCTCCCATGTATCAAGACTCTGTACTCTCATTGTTTTAATGTATTTCTGTGCTTTATATTCATATTGAATCTATTACATGTGCTTTGTGTGTATTATTTTGTGTTGTTATGCTTTATTTATAGTGTCATTTTATTTTAATTTACCTATGTGTTTATTTCTTTGAAATCGTTCTTATCATCTTGGTTTTGGTTTTCTTTGCACACAGTGAGTTTCCTTTTTCCTTTTCACTATTATAGATCTCTTTTCTTTATATTGATCTCATATTTTATATTTTATGTTTTATGCTTTAGGTTTTATGAAATAATTTTATGAAATAATTTTATGAATTGTATTTGTACCATCTGCTGCATTAATCTATTTGGTATATTAAATCATATGATAAACTTCTTATAGCTCTTTTCAGCTACATTAAACTATCACATTGTGCTTTTTATATCTAGTGTTTCATTTTATATGTCTTATTGGTATTATATGTTTCCATAGTTCCATTCTATTTTATTTTTCATAAAAAAATTGCACATTATTTTAACTGGTGGATATATGCTGTAGCTGTGTAACTGTGTGTTTTCACTAGCACAAATAAGTTATTTTCATTTTTGTTCCTCTTAGTAAAATATTTTTAGGAATTTTACTCACTCTTATTTGTAAGCATATAACCATACATATTTAGCTCCAGCGCTGAATCCACCCTTACATTTTAAAATAAAGTTGGGGTTTGCAGGCCTGGTGCCCTCAGAATAGGCCGCCTCTTGTACCCACCCGTTTTAGCATTCAGTGTCCTCTATAGCTTGGGTATTGTTTTTCCAAAAGTAATGAATGCAGCTGTGGACTCTCTTCATTTATGAAGAAAAACTTAAATTATGCTTACCTGATGGAAAGAGTCCACAGCTCCCCATCCGTATTTTTTTCTGTGGGGCGTCTGTTATTTTTGTTCTGGCATATTTTCACCCTGATATTTCTTCTACTGTCCCTTGTTCCTCGGCAGAATGACTGGGGGATGGAGGAAGGGGGAGAGGTATTTAAGCCTTTGGCTGGGGTGTCTTTGCCGCCTCCTGGTGACCAGGTTCTGAATTCCCAAAAGTAATGAATGCAGCTGTTGACTCTTTCCATCTGAAGAAAAGAAAATGATCAGGTAAGCATAATTTAAGTTTTAATGGGTATTACTGCTCCTTCTGTTAGTCCATTACAGGAGAAGGTTACTGACATTTCACCCAGTGTGAAGATGGCTGCTCTCCAGCCTTCAAGTAAGCGTAAAAGGTCAGTTCTGATTTTATCTTCTACTAGTACTATGTCTCCTGAAGTCAGGGATACTGTTGTGCCTTCAGAAGGTGAAGTTTCCTCTGTTGATGAGGAGTCTTTTTCTGATGTTGAACCTTATTCTGCCTAAATTGAGCATATTCGTTCTTTTTTGAAAGAGGTTTTACTTACTTTAAAGGTTAAAGATTCTAAGGATTCTGAGGATTAGCCTTGTAATCATTTAATTTCATTTTTTCTTATCTGGTTTTTCATGCGGATAAGGACTGCAATATCAATCAGGAAATTGTTGTTCCTTCCCTGTGTCCTAATCCTTCCTCTCAGAAGGAACGCTTGTTGCATAATCTGGATGTTGTGCATGCTTTGAAGTTTTATCTTCATGCTACCAAGGATTTTAGACTATCTTCGTCATTTACCTTATTCACGGGTAAGCGCAGGGTCAGAAGGCCACTGCTACTACTCTTTCTTTTTGCGGAGTATCATTTGTTTGGCTTATGAGACAGCTGGCCAGCCTCCTCCTGAGAGGATTGAGTTTCATTCTACCCGGACAGTGTCCTCTTCTTGGACTTTTAAGAATGGTGCTTCTATGGATCAAATTTGCAAGGTGGCCACTTGGTCTTTTTTGCATACTTTTTCAAAATTTTCAAAATTTTATGTTTTTGCCTCAGATGAGGCTTCTTTTGGGAGAAAGGTGCTTCAAGCAGTGGTGCCTTCAGATTAAGTTTGCCTGCCTTTTTCTCCCTCCCTGTTCATTATGTGTCATCTCTAGGTTGAGTATTGGTTTCCAAACAGTAATGAATGAAGTTGTGGACTCTTCCTGCCTTTTGGAAAGAAAACAAAATTTATGCTTACCTGATAAATTCTTTTTTTTCTGTCAGGGAGAGTCCACGACCCGCCCTGTTTTTTTTGTGGCAGCGGTTTTATCTTCTGGCACCTCTATAACCCCTAGTGTTTCTCCTGCTTTTTTCTTATTCCTCGGCTAAATTACTGGGGATTAGGGGAAGTGAGAGGGATATTTATAAGCTTTGGCTGGGGTGTCTTTGCCTCCTCCTGGTTGCCAGGTGTGGTATTTCCCAACAGTAATGAATGAAGAAGCATACATTTAGTTTTTAAGACTGTTGTTAAACTCCCTCAGGTATTTCCTATTACTTATGCTGTCTCTGATATGATTTCTGGGGAATGGTCTAAGCAAAGTAATTTATTTAATCCTTCTGCAAGGTTTAAAATGTTTTATCCTTTACCTGCTGCTAATGTTGAATTGTGGGAAACTGTTCCTAAAGTTGATGGGGCTATTTCCACTCTGGCTAAGCATACTACTTTCCCTTTGGAAGACAGTACTTCTTTTAAAGAACCTTTGGATATAAAATGAATGTCCTTTTTATTGAAAGAACTTTTTACAAGCAGGGTATTTACTTAGGCCGGCAATTTCTATTGTTAATGTGGCTGCTGCTTCATCTTCCTGGTTATCTAGTTTTTTAGAACAGTGTTCTAATGACTCTGCTTGTGAGAATCATTTACTCAAAAATGCCAATTCTTTTATTTGTGATGCTGTGTCTGATATTATGAATATCAGTATCAAAAGTATTGTATTTGGCAGTCCTTGCTAGGAGAGCATTATGGCTTAAATCCTGGTCTGTTGATGGTGTCAAATACAAACTATTGTCCCTATCTTTTCAGGGAAAGAAATTGCTTGTTTGGTTCTCATTTAGATTCTATAATATCTACTTTTACTGGATGTAAAGGGGCTTTTCTTACTCAAGACAAGAAGTCTAATGGGAAAATTTAATGCTTCCAATCATTTTCATTCTTTTTGTCAGAATAAGGAAGATATCATCCTCCTGCTCAGTAGCAAGGCTGCTCTGGCCCAGTATGGAGGCCTGGTGCTAACTGTAAAAGTATGGAGGCCTGGTGCTAACTGTCAAAGTATGGAGGCCTGGTGCTAACTGTCAAAGTCAAAGCAGGCTAATAAATCTATCCCTACTTCCAAATGTGCATGAAGATGTGGCTCCTGATCCAGAGGTTCTTGTAAGGGGCAGGTTATACCTGTTTAGGAGACTTGGTTTCAGTCTGTTCCAGATCCCTGGATTTTGAATATAGTTTCCCAGTGTTATCAGATAGGTTTAAGAACAAGGCCTCCCAAAGGAAGGTTTTTTTTTTCTGTAATGTTCCAAGTCTGTTTCAGATCTGGAAACTATGGGAGTGATTGTACCAGTTCCTTTGCAGGAACACGGGATGGGATTTTATTCAAATCTCTTCATTGTCCAAAAAAAAGAAGGCACTTTTTTAGACCAGTCCTGGATCTGAAAGCTCTGAACAAGTTTTTAAGAATTCCTTCTTTCAAAATGGAAAATATTTGGACTATAATGCTTTTTGTTCAGCAAGGTTAGTTTATGTCCACAATAGATTTAAAGAATGCTTATCTTCATGTTCCAATACACAGAGACGATTACCAGTTTCTGAGGTTTGCCCTTCTAGACAAACATTTTCAGTATGTTGCTCTACCATTTGGTCTGACTACAGCTGCAAGAATATTCACAAAAGTTCTGAGTGCCCTATTGTCTTTGATATATAAATATGGATGGGTGTGTGTTAGTTCCAAGTCGTCAATACCATTTACGGTAGATATTTAGAATACTTTCGCCCTATGCTCTGTTTATACTCTACTCTCCTTGTAGCATTACTATGTGTAGGTTACTAGCCAAAAAACAGACCCAAGGTTGTAGGCTTACCCTCCTGTGTACTGGTGTGTCCGTTCCGTGCTAGACTTTACAAGGCTCAGAGCAGTCCCATAATATCCAAGGGATGCAATCTGCAAACTAACGTTCCGCTTCAGCCAAATGCAGCAACCATGGCGGCTCCCGTCCACAGCACACTTCGAATGACGTGAACGTTGGGGGAGGAGTAAACAAGGGAGAGCAATAGGATTGGATATCAGTCCTGCAACTTCGGAGCAACCCTTCTGGATTAGTGATGAAGTAAGAAAAACAATGTGGTAAACTCTGTATAGAATAATTAAAAGTTCACATTTATTGAAAAATCTTAAAAATATTATTAACGGAAGCTAGCAGCATATATTAGTGGTAAGGCGCAGCACCAAGGCTTACGCGTTTCGGCTGTCAAGCCGTAATCATAGCCTATTTGTGCTGTGCTGTTACTCACTTTTTTAAAGAACATACCATTTTGCTATTGGCTGTTGCACATTCATTAAAACATAATTAACAACGCCTACCACCAGTTAACTCCTTCATGACCAAGCCACACAGAACAGAAAATTAGACAAAGGAATTATTCTTTGAAGAACAACTGGCTATTCAATGTGATAGGGCAAAAATAGTGGTTGGTACTTAGAAAGAATTATATATATTACAATATTTTACTATAGACTAATCCTCCATTTGTTGTCTATTGGGAAAACAAAACAATATCCCATAGAACTAATTGGAGCCTATTTCGAAAATTATACATTATAATGCTCAACAATAGTATCCCTATATATACATGACAATATTACATGAGTGACATATTACTGCCCTAATTAATTGTACTTTAATATTTAACAGTGAATTTCTGTAAGGACAGAACAGCCACAAAGATTGCATATGATTCTATCAAACGCCATACATGTTTAATAATAGGGATGGAGTGACTGTAAGACAAAGTAATTGTATAACTCTAACCTTGTTATTCTAATTTTGAGTGGAAATAGATGTAAACTTTAAATATACCACAAGGGTCTTTTTCACCAGGGTATCCAAATGTCCATATTCATTTAATGTTGTATTGTGCAACATTTTCATTATTCCCAATAGTTGATCATGTCATAACGGGAGTTGAGACTTTTCGTTACCCTGGTGTCAAGGGTAAAAATCCAAAAAATTGGATTTGAAGGAGTCATGAAGGAGTTAACTGGTGGTAGGCGTTGTTAATTATGTTTTAACGAATGTGCAACAGCCAATAGCAAAATGGTATGTTCTTTAAAAAAGTGAGTAACAGCACAGCACAAATAGGCTATGATTACGGCTTGACAGCCGAAACGTGTAAGCCTTGGTGCTGCGCCTTACCACTAATATATGCTGCTAGCTTCTGTTAATAATATTTTTAAGGTTATTCATATTGTCTTTGATCAGATCTCAGGGTATTGCATTATTTCCCTACCTGGACAATATCTTGGTTCAAGCTCCATCTTTACCTTTAGCAGAACCTCATACCAACAGACTTGTTTCTTCAATGACATGGTTGGAGGATCACATTTCCAAATAGTTATTTGGTTCCTTCATTGACATGGTTGGAGGATCACATTTTCAAAGAGTTCTTTGGTTCCTCAAACAAAGGTAACTTTTTGGGGATTTCAATGAGTCTTTCTCTAACAGAGCACATACGGTAAAAATGTGGTGTCGGCTTGTATTAACCTTCCGTCTCTCTCTCTTTTCCTTCTGTTCTTTGTATGGAAGTTCTGGGTCTCGTGATTGAAGCTTCAGATGCAATTCCATTTAGCTTGTTTTCACATGAGGCTTTTTTAACTTTGTATGCCTCGTCAGTGGTGCAGGGATCATACTCTATTTGAAAAGATTTTTCTGGATTCCAGGACATTTCAGTCTTTGACTTGGTGGCTGGATCATCAGTTCATTATTCAAGGAGCTTTTTTTGCTTATCCTACCTAGGCTGTGATCACGACAGATGCAATTATTTCATGTTGGGGAGCTGTTTGGGGGTCTCTGAGAGCACAGGGAGTTTGGAATCCTCAGGAGGTGAGGTTGCAAATAAATATTCTAGACTTTGTGCTATTTTCATGACCCTTCAGGCTTGCCTTTGTTAAAAAGGGAGTCTCATCTCTGTTTCCAAACAGACAATGTCACAGCAGTGGCTTATGTCAACCATCAGTGGCAAATTCGCAGTTCCCTAGCAATGAGGGAAGTGTCTAAAATTCTCTCATGGGCAGAAATCAATTCCTGTCTAGTCTCTGTGATTCATATTCCTGGAGTGAACTGGGAAGCAGACTTTCTCAGTCATTTTCTACATCTAGGGGAATGGTCTCTTCACCAGGATGTGTTCAATCAGATTTGGGATCTTTTGGTTCTTCCACAGTCAGATCTGATGGCTTCTTGCTTGAACAAAAAACTTTCCAGGTACTTTGCGAGGTCCAGGGATCCTCAGGCAGAGTTTATTGATTCTCTAGTAGCTCCTTGGTCTTATCAGCTTGCTTATCTGTTTATCAGCTTGACCTCGCAGGATTTGGTATGCAGATCTAGTTCAGATGTCCAGCTGCCCTCCTTGGCCTCTTCCTCTGCTCTCAGACCGTCTGTCTCAAGATCAGTTTTTCTATCCAGATCTCAAGTCTCTTGATGGCATGGAAATTGAATGGTTAGTTCTTAGACATAGAGCTTTCTCTGATTCAATGATTGAAACCTTAATTCAGGCTCATAAAACGTTAACTAGGAAGATTTATCATAAGGTATGGAAGGCCTTTATTTCTTGTTGTATAGATAATTTTTCCTGGCATTCTTTTAGAATTCCTACGATTTTTCAATTCTTACAGAATGGGCTGGATACAGGTATATCTGTCAGTTCTCCGAAGGGGCAGATTTCTGCTCTTTCAGTTTTATTTCACAGGAAAATTGCTGATTAAGCCAATTTCTCCTCCTTGGAATCCTAACCTGGTGTTAAGGGGTTTTCATGTTCCCCATTTTGAACCTATGCACAAGGTGGATAGTAAACTGTTCTCTTGAAAGGTTTTTTTTCCTTTTGGCTATCTGCTCGTTCTTGTGATCCTCCTTATCTTTCTTTTCATCCATATACGGACTACTTTTGATTTTTGCCTAGGGATATCAATTCCTCTGCTAATGTTGTCTGTTTCTTCAGACAACATTAGCAGAGGAATGTTATCCCTTCTATGTGTCCTGATCCTAAGAATGTGTCAGAGATCTTTGCATAATTTGGATGTTGTTAGAGCATTGAAATGTTCTATTGATGCTAATAAGGACTTTATACAGACTTCTAGTTTATTCATTCACTTTTCTGGTGCAGAAAAGGACAGAAAGTGTCTGCTAGTTCTGTGGCTGAAACTCTTGATTTACAAGGCTTAATTGGAGGCAGGTCAGCCTCCACCACAATAGATTACTGCTCATTCTACTAGGTCAGTTGCTACTTCCTGGGCCTTCATGAATGAGGCTTCAGTTGACCAATTTTCAAGGCAGATACTTGGTCTCCTTTGCATACTTTTACAAAATATTACCATTTTGATGTTTTTGATTCTTCTTAGGCAGCCTTTGGTAGATAGGTCCTTCAGGCAGTTGTCTCTGCTTTATTTGTTCTTTCCTGATTGCATTTAAAAAAGAAAGGAAGAATTGTTTTGCTCTTGTTGTTTTTTTGGGGGGGTTGTGGGTTATTTTCTCAGTGAAAAATGTTTCTTTAGATCCCCCCCTTTGTTATTACTCATGGACTCCACCGCCTGTATGAAAAAAAACATAATTTATGCTAACCTGATGAATTAATTTATTTCCTGATGGTGAGAGTCCACAAGACTCCACCATTTTGTTTTTGGGTTTTGTATTTGTATTTTTCTCCCTTCTTTTATGGCTTATTTTGCTTGGCTATGTTTTTTTTTTTAGTAGAGGCTAGCTCTGGGGAGCCCTGAAGATACCTGGAGTTATAGGATGTTTATTTGTAGCCTTGTCTCCTGAGGTGACCAAACTCCCTGAGCCCTTCTGAACCTCCATACTGCACCCCTACCCAAGCGACTTGCATCTGTTGTGAATATTGTCCAATTCGGATGAACAAATGATGCTCCCAGAGGAATGGATTGGTTGTTTATCCACCAGGATAGAGAATTTTTTGTTAGTGGGATCCAAATAATCCTTTGAGAGAGTTGATTGAAGTCTTTGCAGCATTGACAAAGCATTCACAGTTGAGTCTCCATGCATAAAGCTACAGTCAGATCGCACAAAAAGACTACAATTTCACTCCTCCTTGATCTGTCAATGAGCCTCATTGCTAACGAGTCTATTATGACTCACAGAAAGAAAACTGGTCTGAGTAAGAGAGCTCTTTGGAATATTGATTTTCCAACCATACAAAATCGTGTTGGTGTGATATATAGCTAAAGGTAAAGATGGATCTTGAATCAAGATAATGTCCAAATATGGAGCTATTGAAATACCCTGAGCTTGAATTTCAGACACTAGTGTGCCCAGAACTTTTGTAAAAACTCTCGGAGCCGTAGCAGGACCAAAAGGGAGAGCAACAAATTGGAAATGTTTGTCCATAGATGCAAACCCAAGAAACTGATAATGGTCCTTGGGAATTGGAATATGAAGGAGAGCATCCTTCAAATTTATTGTGGACATAACTATCCTTGCTGCACTAAAGGAAGAATCATGTAAATTGTTTCCATTTTGAATGTAGGAGCCCTGAAAACTTTGTTTAGAGTTTTCAAATTTAGAATAGGGGTGAAAGTTCCTTCCTTCCTTGGGAACTATGAAGAGATTTATTCTTTCCTTTACATTTTTTTTGTCCTGGAGAAGAAAAGCTCCCTTCCCTCCAGTAATGGTAGAAATGATGGCATCTAGACCAGGCCCAAATAAAATCTTAAATAGATTTATTCTACTAATGGATAAAATTAAAAAGCAGCAATATTTGTTATACAAGAGACAGAAAAATATCTATTGACGAAGTTCATAAAAGGGAACGTCTCTCAATTGTTAATACCACCTTAAACAGTTCAAAGCTGTTATAACATCCGTATCACAGTCATTAAAAGAAGTTAAAGGGACAGTCGCGTCCAAAAAAACTTTCATGATTTAAATAGGGAATGTCATTTTAAACAACTTTCAAATGTACTTTTATCACCAATTTCGTTTTTTTCACTTGGTATTCTTAGTTAAAAGATAATTCTAGGAGGTTCATATGCTAATTTATTAGACCTTGAAGACTGCCTCTAATCTGAATGCATTTTGAACACTAGAGGGCATTAGTTCATGTGTTTCATATAGATAACATTGAGCTCATGCACATGGACGTTACCCTGGAGTGAGCACTGATTGGCTAAAATGCAAGTCTGTCAAAAGAACTGAAATAAGGGGGCAGTTTGCAGAGGCTTAGATACAAGGTAATCACAGAGGTAAAAAGTGTATTTCTATAACAGTGTTGGTTATGCAAAACTGGGGAATGTTTAATAAAGGGATTATCTTTCTTGTTAAACAAGAAACATTCTGGTGTTGACTGTCCCTTTAATGCCAAAGAGATTTTCCTAGTACACGTGTACTTTTACAATATGTAGAGTGAGCTCCAGTCACAAACCTCCTATCCTCTGTTTAAGACTTTTACACAGAGGGATGTCCTTCTCTCCTCCAAGCACCAATGTGATCCTTCTCCAATGCTACTATGATGCTTGCTTCTCACATGTCGTTACGGTAGCCTGTACCTTCTGGATTTCCCCGGTCACATGGTATGACATATTTAAGCATTCCAGTGAGGTTGGATGGATGTAGTGCTCTTGAAAGTTTTGGGAATCTTTGCCTTCTCCTAGTGGCTATGAATTTATAATGGATCGTGGACTCTCGCAACTTTATGAAAGATTTATGTGTGTATGTGTGTGTGTGTGTGTGTGTGTGTGTATATATATGTATGTATGTATATGTATATATATATATATATATACTGTGTGTGTGTGTGTGTGTATATGTATATATATATATATATATATATATATATATATATATATAAATTAAAATGAGAAAATGGGAAATCTGTTTCAGCCGAAACAAATTCCCTAGTCTATCTTGTTCCGCAACAGATTATTTAATAAATAATTAACTTACGCCTAGATTACGAGTTTGGCATTAATCTTAAAAAGCAGCGTTGAGAGGTCCCAACGCTGCTTTTTAACGCCCCGCTGGTATTACGAGTCTGACAGGTGCAGGTGTACCGCTCACTTTTCTTCCGCGAATCGAGGCTACCGCAAATCCCCTTACGTCAATTGCGTATCCTATCTTTTTAATGGGATTTTCCTAATGCCGGTATTACAAGGCTTGGAAGAAGTGAGCGGTAGACCCTCTCCTGTCCAGACTCCTACCGCCTTTAAAAGTCAGTAGTTAAGAGTTTTATGGGCTAACGCCGGAACATAAAACTCTTAACTAAAGTGCTACAAAGTAAACTAACACCCATAAACTACCTATTAACCCCTAAACCGAGGCCCCCCCCCCATCGGAAACACTTTAATAAATATATTAACCCCTAAACCACCGCACTCCCGCCTTTCAAACACTAGTTACATTTTATTAACCCATAATCTGCCGTCCCTAACATCGCCGACACCTACTTACATTTATTAACCCCTAATCTGCCACCCCCAACGTCGTCGCTACTATATTAAATTTATTAACCCCTAAACCTAAGTCTAACCCTAACCCCCCCTAACTTAAATATAATTTAAATTAAGCGAAATAAATTTAACATAATTAAATAAATGAATCCTATTTAAAACTAAATACTTAGCTATAAAATAAACCTTAATATAGCTACAATATAACTAATAGTTACATTGTAGCTATCTTAGGATTTATATTTATTTTACAGGCAACTTTGTATTTATTTTAACTAGGTACAATAGTTATTAATTAGTTATTAACTATTAAATAACTACCTATCTAAAATAAGTACAAAATGACCTGTAAAATAAACCCTAACCTAAATTACAATTACAGCTAACACTACACTATCATTAAATAAATTACCTAAACTACCTACAACAATTAATTACAATTAAACTAAATTATGGGGGGGGGACACTAAATTACAGGGGGAAAAAATGAATTACAAGAATTTTAAACTAATTACACCTAATCTAATCCCCCTAATAAAAATATCCCTTAAAAGGGCCTTTTGCGGGGCATTGCCCCAAAGTAATCAGCTCTTTCACCTGTAAAAAAAAATACAATACCCCCCCCCCCCCCAACATTAAAACCCACCACCCACACACCCAACCCTACTCTAAAACCCACCCAATCCCCCCTTAAAAAAAACTTACACTACCCCCCTGAAGATCTCCCTACCTTGAGCCGTCTTCACCCAGCCGGGCACAAGTGGACCTCCAGAGGGGCAGAAGTCTTCATCTGATCCGGGCAGAAGAGGTCCTCCAATCGGCAGAAGTCTTCATCCAAGCGGCTTCTTCTATCTTGATCCATCCAGAGCGGAGCGCGTCCATCTTCAATCCAGCCAACGCAGAGCCATCCTCTTCAAACAACGTCCAAACACTGAATGAAGGTTCCTTTAAATGACGTCATCCAAGATGGCGTCCTTTGAATTCCGATTGGCTGATAGGATTCTATCAGCCAATCGGAATTAAGGTAGGAAAAATCCTATTGGCTGATCCAATCAGCCAATAGGATTGAAGTTCAATCCTATTGGCTGATTGGATCAGCCAATAGGATTGAGCTCGCATTCTATTTGCTGTTCCAATTAGCCAATAGAATGCGAGCTCAATCCTATTGGCTGATCTAATCAGCCAATAGGATTTTTCCTACCTTAATTCTGATTGGCTGATAAAATCAGCCAATCGGAATTCAAGGGACGCCATCTTGGATGACGTCATTTAAAGGAAGTTTCATTCAGTGTTAGGACATTGTTTGAAGAGGATGGCTCTGCGTCAGCTGGATTGAAGATGGACCCGCTCCGCTCCAGATGGATGAAGATAGAAGATGCCGCTTGGATGAAGACTTCTGCCGCTTGGAAGACCTCTTCTGCCCGGATCGGATGAAGACTTCTGCCCCTCTGGAGGTCCACTTGTGCCCGGCTGGGTGAAGACGGCTCAAGGTAGGGAGATCTTCAGGGGGGTAGTGTAAGTTTTTTTTTAAGGGGGGATTGGGTGGGTTTTAGAGTAGGGTTGGGTGTGTGGGTGGTGGGTTATATTGTAGCTAGCTTAGGATTTATTTTACAGGTATTTAGTTTTAAATAGGATTAATTTATTTAATTATGTTAAATTTATTTCGCTTAATTTAAATTATATTTAAATTAGGGGGGTTAGACTTAGGGTTAGACTTAGGTTTAGGGGTTAATAAATTTAATATAGTAGCGGCGACGTTGGGGTCGGAAGATTAGGGGTTAATAAGTTGCGGCGACGTTGGGGGGGTGCAGATTAGGGGTTAATAACTATAATGTAGGTGGCGGCGATGTTGGGGGCAGTTATTAGGGGTTCATTAGTATAATGTAGGTGGCGGTGGTGTCCGGAGCGGCAGATTAGGGGTTAATAATATAATGCAGGTGTTGGCGATGTCGGGGGCGGCAGATTAGGGGTTAATAAGTGTAATATTAGGGGTGTTTAGACTCGGGGTTCATGTTAGGGTGTTAGGTGTAGACATAACTTTTCTTTCCCCATAGGAAATAATGGGGCTGCGTTAGGAGCTGAACGCTGCTTTTTTGCAGGTGTTAGGTTTTTTTTCAGCCAGCTCAGCCCCATTGTTTCCTATGGGGAAATTGTGCACAAGCATGTTTAGCCAGCTTACCGCTACCGTAAGCAACGCTGGTATTGAGGTGAGATGTGGAACTAAATTCTGCTCTACGCTCACCTTTTTGTGGCTAACGCCAGGTTTAAAAAAAACCTGTAATACCAGCGTTGTCTTAAGGTAGCGTTGTTAGCCCTGCAAGCCTTACCGACAAAAACTCGTAATCTAGCCGTTATTGTGGTCTGTTCAGTTGGTGTTTTAGGACTGGGTTTTTTTGTATAATATTTGGAATAATCTGCAGAACAAGATAGACTAGGGAAGTTGTTTCGGCTGAAACAGATTTCCCATTTTCTCTTTTTTAATTTTTTATTACAATTTTCTATTTCCCTTGCACCAGAGGGATGATGATTATCAATTATTTAATGGAGATAAGTGTGCTGTGTATTTGTGTGTATATATATATATATACATAAATACATATACACTGTGGAAACATATGGTTCCTTTGTTACCCACCTAGACATTATGTTTAGCAGCAGAATTTTAAAATGACAGGGAGAAAACCTTTTTAAGTTACTGGGTCAAACTTTCCTTAGAACACTCAATCACTGTCTCTAGAAACATGCACCTCCAGGCACAGTTATTGTGTTTTTGTTTCAGGAATGATTTCACAATTACTTCATCCCACCTCACCCCCCCCAGGAGGTGCGGAACATCAGTGTACTATGTGTGCGTTTTTGTGAAGTCGTACTTAACTATTTAATTGTTGCAGTCATTTGCAAGTCACATGTTAATATTACATTTGTGCTTTGTTTGTTTTTAAAGCACACTCATACTCTCTTGTCTGCCTGGAAATAAAAAGATATTTGTTCTATGGTAAACTGCTGCACTGGAAAGTATTTTCTTATCAATACAAAATAAATTATCTAACTGACAATAACTTATCTTTTTCTTTGCTGCATCTGAAAGGACCATTTAAAATGTAATTTATATATGTATATTTGTTATACTGTCTGCAAAATGAACCCTTGGGGGGGGGGATTACCTTTTTGTTTTTATGCTTGTGGGATGTGTCACAGTCTACCAATATAGCATACAGCCAGTTTCTATCCCACGGATCAGTAATACACAAACCTGCAATTTCTTCAGCTTTATGGAAAGCAAAGAAGAGGTGCCTCATAGCGTAGCCAAATCTTTAACTCAAAGAGAGTGTGTGTAATATGTATAATCACACTCACATTTAAAGGTGGCACTTTATATTGAAAAGTGCGTACGAGCAGACTGACGCTTGCAGCGGTCAGCATACTGTTCCAAGCTGTATCAGCATCGTGGGCAGGGTGTCAGCCCCTGATGACGTATCTGGTATACACTGGATGACGGCTCCCAGTAGTGTCTCTGGAACCACGGTAACAGGAATGTACTTGATATCTCTAGACTGGAACAGCTGCAGCCTTTTGCTATTTATCATGAGCAGAGTTTGCTGTTTATTTTACACCACAGGCATGTATCCACAACAGAAATGTAAGTTCTTTAAGTTTTTAGCTCATTCTCAGTAACCTCATTGTATAGGCAATACAAGTACTTTGTAACTGTTATTATTAATGACACAACTACTGCATTTGTTTAGTTATCTGCACTGGCCACCTGTCGGTCACCCTTTAGCAGTCTGTTTTCATTAATAATAGGCCAGTACATTAGTGGGCTATCATATTGAGGTGGGACTTGTTATAATGCCACACATATATACTGTATTCACAAAATTGCATGACTCTGAAGGGTAATGGGAATGAAAAAATTGTAAATTGAGCCCATAGTTTAAAAGTGATGGTAAGGAATTACCATGCAAACTACAAGGGTAGTAATATCCGCGCTACCATATGCTTGCAGCGTTCGGCTCTTTTCGTAGATGGATTTCGTCATGTGAAAGTGCAGCAAACTTAGATCTGGATTGGTACAGATCTATGTGTGTTGCACTTTCACAAGAAGAAATCTGGCTCTGAAAAGAGCCGAAAGCCACGAGCAGCCAACTTCTTCGTATTCGGAGGCATCTGAAACCTCAGAATGCACATGCCTACAAACTACTTCCATATAAGGAAAAGCTCTCACTTTTTTTCTTTTGAGATACATATAAAACAATTAGTAGTGCGCATATTACAAGTTGAAAGTAAACACGTTTGCTCAAGGGCAATTGCGCTTTACACGTGTCAGGTTAGTGTGACTTGAGAGTTTTTTTAAAGGGTAGGGGAAGACAAAAAGTTGCACTAAATACAACATAAATTCACTAAAAGTACAGTTAAACTCATGTAAGCACTGTCTGAAATTGTAATATAAAAGTTATAAGGGCTCAGATATGTTATAAGGTGTTGGGGGAAAAAAGAAGGCTGCAAGGGGCTTTAACATATATATGCATACATACACATGTCTAAATATGTGTATAGGTTTGTGTGTGTGTGTGTGTGTGTGTATATATGTGTGTGTATATATATATATATATATATATATATACATATACAGTATCTCACAAAAGTGAGTACAACCCTCACATTTTTGTAAATTACTTTATTATCTTTTCATGTGACAACACTGAAGAAATTACACTTTTACTACAATGTAAAGTAATGAGTGCACAACCTGTATAACAGTGTAAATTTGCTGTCCCCTCAAAATAATTCAACACACAGCCATTAATGTCTAAACCGTTGACAACAAAAGTGAGTACACACCTAAGTGGAAATGTCCAAATAGGGCCCAATTAGCCATTTTCCCTCCCCGGGGTCATGTGACTTGTTAGTGTTACAAGGTCTCAGGTGTGAATGGGGAGCAGGTGTGTTAAATTTGGTGTTATCGCTCTAACACTCTCTCATACTGGTCACTGGAAGTTCAACATGGCACCTCATGGCAAAGACCTCTCTGAGGATCTGAAATAAAGAATTGTTGCTCTACATATAGATAGCCTAGGCTGTAAGAAGATTGCCAAGACCCTGAAACTTAGCTGCAGCATGGTGGGCAAGACCATACAGCGGTTTCACAGGACAGGTTCCACTCAGAACAGGCCTCGCCATGTTCGACCAAAGAAGTTGAGTGCACGTTCTCAGCGTCATTTACAGAGGTTGTCTTTGGGAAATAGATGTATGAGTGCTGCCAGCATTGCTGCAGAGGTTGAAGGGTGGGGGGTCAGCCTGTCAGTGCTCAGACAATACGCCGTTCACTGCATCAAATTGGTCTGCATGGCTGTCCCAGAAGGAAGCCTCTTCTAAAGAGGATGCACAAGAAAGCCTGCAAACAGTTTGCTGAAGACACGCAGACTAAGGACATGGATTACTGGAATCATGTCCTGTGGTCCGATAAGACCAAGATAAACTTATATGGTTCAGATGGTTTCAAGTGTGTGTGGCGGCACACTCTGACACACAAAGCCCTCAATTGCACTGCTCCACCCCTACCTCTCAGACCTTGTCTCCAGATACTCTCCCTCCTGTCTCCTTCGCTCGGCTCATGATCTCCTACTCTCCTCCTCTCTTGTTACCTCCTCACATTCCCGTCTACAAGATTTCTCAAGACTGGCTCCCATCTTATGGAACTCTCTGCCTCGCTCCACAAGAATCTCCCCTAGTTTTCAAAGATTAAAGTGCTCCCTGAAGACACTACTATTCAGGGACGCTTATAACCTACACTAACCTTCCTATCTCCACTGCTATCCCCTAAAACCCCATAGCATGTAAGCCTATGAGCCCAGCTGTTTGTAGTTCACCTTCATAAGAGCCGACTACAACAGTGCAACTCTCCCTCTCTCCCCATTTGATTCCTGTAATCGTTTTTTTATATACCACCCATGTTCATAGCGCTACGGAACCTGTTGGCGCTCTACAAATACCTGATAATAATAGTGGCGGCAACCAGGTGAGGAGTACAAAGACAAGTGTGTCTTGCCTACAATCAAGCATGGTGGTGGGAGTGTCATGGTCTGGGCCTGCATGAGTGCTGCCGGCACTGGGGAGCTACAGTTCATTGAGGGAACCATGAATGTCAACATGTACTGTGACATGCTGAAGCAGAGCATGATCCCCTCCCTTCGGAGATTGGTCCACAGGGCAGTATTCCAACATAACGACCCCAAACACGACCACTGCCTTGCTAAAGGCCAAGCATGTTTCCAGACCTAACCCTTATTGAGCATCTGTGGGGCATCCTCAAATGGAAGGTGGGGGAGCGCTAGGTCTCTAACATCCACCAGCTCTGTGATGTCGTCATGGAGGAGTGGAAGAGGACTCCAATGGCAACCTGTGAAGCTCTGGTGAACTCCATGCCCAAGAGGGTTAAAACAGTGCTGGAAAATAATGGTGGCCACACAAAATATTGAAACTTTGGGCCAATTTGGACATTTCAACTTAGGGGTGAGTGTACTCACTTTTGTTGCAAACAGTTTAGACATGGCTGTGTGTTGAGTTATTTTGAAGGGGCAGCAAATTTACACTGTCATACAGGCTGTACACTCACTACTTTACATTGTAGTAATGTGTCATTTCTTCAGTGCTGTCACATGAAAAAGATATAATAAAATATTTACAAAAATTTGAAGGATGTACTCCTTTTGTGAGATACTGTGTGTATGTATATATGTGTGTGTGTGTGTGTGTGTGTGTGTGTGTGTGTGTGTGTGTGTGTATATATATATATATATATATATATATGTGTGTGTATATTATGTATACCAAAAAATAAGCAGATATATGTAGAAATATTTATGTAAGAATAAATAGAACACATTCTTATATGTAAAGAACATTTGAATGTGAAATTCATACTTATTGTCGGGTTTAGCGTTCTTGAATAAGCACGAACATGTTAGTGTGCGAGTATGTTGGGTTTTATCCAGTTTGCGAGCTCCATTGAAGTCTATAGGAGAATACATTAACACAGTCGCAATATTGTAATCCAACTCTTTTATTTTCAATTTGTAATACAAGCGCAACCTGTCAAGCATAAAAAATTGCTAAATAGTACTCCACTCGTAATCTAGCACTATATACCTAGGATAGATTGCACACACCCCGCATCTAATAAGCATGAAGAACTGTGCATGCACAGTTTGTCTATAGAGTCTCTCTGTATATCTTTATAACAGGGAGTTCCCTGTGGTTCCTCTGTGACTCAGGAGTGGGCCTGTTATTTCTAATGTGCCGTGCTGCACCGTTTTACATTGGCAGTGCCGACTGCTGCTTATTAAAAAGAACAAAGCAACTGCGGGCAGACAGCAGTGAGAGAGGTAATCGGAATTATTTATTTTAAATAACAACATAAGCATGTTTATTCAATGTACACCTAGTATATGTGCATGTTAAAAACTCTTTTAATAGCTAGGACTGAATTTTAAACGGGATGTGTAAATGTGCTTTGCATAAGTATTCTTGTGCACCACAACTGTGCTATAAAGTGTATGATTCAGTCTTGATTCAGTACAATATTGGAATGTTTGGTGTGCAATATATGCAAACTCACTGCTTCTCCTCTGAATCAAACTTAGGATGCCTCAGACATTCAGGACACAGCCTTCCTGATTTACTGTTCTGAGAAATGGATCTGCAAATAGTTTAATAACGTCTATAAAGTCTGGTACTGAATGGCAAATACTCAGAGGAAGTCACAAATGTTGTCTTTAAAGGGACACTCAAGTCAAAATTAAACTTTCATTATTCAGATAGAGGATGTAATTTTAAACAACTTTCCAATTTACTTCCATTAACAAAATGTGCTGTGTTTTTATATTTAAACTTTTTGAGTCACTAGCTCCTACTGAGCATGTGCAAGAATTCACAGAATAAACGTGTATGCATTTGTAATTGGCTGATGGCTGTCACATGGTACGTGTATGCATTTGTGATTGGCTGATGGCTGTCACATAGTACAGGGGGAGTGGAAATAGAAATAACTTAAAGGGACAGTCAACACCAGACTTTTTGTTGTTTTAAAAGATAGATAATCCCTTTATTACCCATTCCCCCGTTTTGCATAACCAACACTGTTATATTAATATACTTTTTACCTCTGTGATTAACTTGTATCTAAGCATCTTCTGACAGCCCCCTGATCACATGACATTTTATTTATTATCTATTGACTTGCATTTTAGCCAATTAGTGCAGTGTCTGCCACAATCCACGGGCGTGATCACAATGTTATCTATATGGTTTACATGAACTAGCTCTCCCCTGTTGTGAAAAGAAAATTTAAAAAAGCGTGTGACAAAAGGCGGCCTTCACGGGCTTAGGAATTATCATATGAGCCTTCCTAGGTTTAGCTTTCAACTAAGAATACCAAGAGAACAAAGCAAAATTGGTGATACAAGTAAATTTAAGTTGTTTAAAATGGCATGCCCTATTTGAAACATGAAAGTTTTTTTAGACTTGACTGTCCCTTTAAAATTGTCAAAATAAATTGACTATTCATTTGAAGTTCAGACTTAGTGCTATTGCATTGTCTTGTTATCTTGCATTTGTTGATTATGTAAATCTACTGTGTTGACTGGTCCTTTATTAGTCACTTGAGCATTTAAACAAATGTTTTAAAAAAGATTTTTAATCATTAAATCTGATTGTCAAAGTTGCATTGGGACCATCGCTATAATAAAGACAAATACCTACATGTTGAGCAAATCAACAATCATCAGATCAGGTAGAAATAATTTCTTTAGTCAGAAAGATCAGACAAAAAAAGGCTTTTCTAAAGTAGAAAACAAATGCCAGGTTTAATAAATTAGAGCAGTGAAGTTACGATAAATGGTTTTTACTAATAACAATTTTGTGTTTTGAGATGCCAGCTCTGCCCTAAACCCAAGCACATGAAGAGGAGAGGGGGAGCAAGCGGGTGCATTACAAACGCTCCATCAAACTCATTCCTCAAGCCTTGCATGTAATCTAAGGTTAAAAAGAGCCCAGTGTCAGAAATCCTGTGCTTACAAATGCTAATCTGATACTTGGGTCAGGGGCGAACTTGTGTTGCTGTAGGTTTAATTAAATATGAAGAATGTGGCACAGGATAAAACATCCAGAAAATTGGCAGAAGAACTCTAGGTCATCGGCTTAATTAAGAGGATTTCTTCAGTTTCACCAACGCCTCCCAAATAAAATGAGATGCCTGGTTGTTTAAAGGGACATAAAGCCACTTTTTTTTAATGAATACGTTAACACTTTATCTGCAGCAATTGGTTTTCGATGGTCAAACTCCCCTATCACTTGACTTATTTGGTGTTTTTTTACTCCAGCATTATAAACCTATTTCAGTTTATTGCAACAAATCAAAATCTCTGCTCAATCCCTAAATACCATTTATTTTTCCAAACCACTCAGTGCTGCAGTGACCATATCTGTCGGTCCCCCATAGCATTAGTCCTATCAACGCTGCTGTCACTATTCCCTGCAGCCTCTTTCAAAGTGTATTTACTGCATTATTATTTCTTTCTTTCATGATTCAGATAGAGCACTCATTTTTAAACCACTTTCAAATGTAATTCTATTATCAATTTTGCTTCATTTTCTTGGTATCCTTTGTTGAATGATAAGCAGTGCACTACAGAGAGCTAGCTGAACACAATGGTAAGCCAATGACGAGACATATATGTGCAGCCAGCAATCAGCAGCTAGCTCCCAGCTCCTGACCCTACCTAGTTATGCTATTCAACAAAGGATAACAAGCGAACTAAGCAAATTAGATAATGGAAACTAATTGGAAAGTTTTTTAAAATGGTATGCTCTATCTGAATCACAAAAGAAAATGTTTGGGTTTCGTGTCCCTTTAAACATATTCTCCATAAAATGTTTAGTTATGCATAGTCAAAAAAATCTTTGCAACGCATTTTCATTATTTATTTTGCTGGATTTTCCTGTAATGTTACCGTGATGTTTATATACTTGTTCATATCTGTCTAATTAGCCTCCGTACAAGCAGACATTTCATGGGCTGTGTCTGCAAATCAATGCAGATTTGTTTAACAAAATTAAAGTGTTTTTTAATGCCTTTAATACATATATTTTGTATGGAGGTCTGTTGCAATCTAATGATCAATATCTAATGCATTAAACATTGACTATGATGTCCCTTTAATCCAGTCTCCAGTCATATTATATGTCAGTTTAGCGTCAGACACTGGAGACGGACAATTATTTTTCTTGCTGTAGTCTGTAATCTTAATCATGTCATATACCAAACTGAATCATACTAACGTTGATATCAGTGCGTATTTTCGACTGAGGTCAGGCAGACCTTTGTGGACATTAAAGCTAGCTAGAAGGTACAGGTATTTGCTCACATACAACACTTTAAAGGGACAGTCTACACCAGAATTGTTGTTGTTTAAAAAGCTAGATAATCCCTTTATTACCCATTCCCCAGTTTTGCATAACCAACACCATTATATTAATATACTTTTTACCTCTTTGATTGCCTTGCATATAAGCCTGTAGGCTGCCCCCTTATTTCAGTTCTTTTGACAGACTTGCATTTTATCCAAGCAGTGCTGACTCCTAGGTAACTCCACAGGCGTGAGCACAATGTCATCCATATGGCAACGCCCCCTAGCTGTGAAAAACTGTCAAAATGCATTCAGATAAGATGCGGCCTTCAAGGGCTTAGAAATTAGCATATGAACCTCCTAGGTTTAGCTTTCAACTAAGAATACCAAGAGAACAAAGCAAATGTGATGATAAAAGTAAATTGGAAACTTTTTTTAAATGACATGCCCTATCTGAATCATGAAAGTTTATTTTTGACTAGACTGTCCCTTTAACTTATAAGACAGAAGCGTGTAATACATCAGCATATGTGGTATTTGATGCTGGTTCTATTTTTGCCCTTGTCAAGGGAAACTGACCCCAAGTGAACAGTATAGCTGATAAAATGTTATTGTAATTTCTGCTTTTGAAAACCTTTAATGGCAATGGCTCCTTCCTAGTCATTTGTATTATTATATTATACCTAGTCAATTGTATAATTGTATTATTCCTAGTCAATTGTATAATTGTATTATTCCTAGTCAATTGTATAATTGTATTCTTCCTCGTCATTTGTATTATTGTATTATTCCTAGTCAATTTTATTATTTTATTATTCCTAGTCATTTGTATTATTGTATTATTCCCAGTCTTTTGTATTATTGTAGTATTCCTAGTCATTTGTATTATTCCTAGTCATTTGTATTATTGTATTCTTCCTAGTCGTTTGTATTATTGTATTCTTCCTAGTCATTTGTATTATTCCTAGTCATTTGTATTATTGTATTCTTCCTAGTCATTTGTATTATTTCTAGTCATTTGTATTATTGTATTCTTCCTAGTCATTTGTATTATTCCTAGTCATTTGTATTATTGTATTCTTCCTAGTCATTTGTATTATTCCTAGTCATTTGTATTATTGTATTCTTCCTAGTCATTTGTATTATTCCTAGTCATTTGTATTATTGTATTCTTCCTAGTCGTTTGTATTATTGTATTCTTCCTAGTCATTTGTATTATTCCTAGTCATTTGTATTATTGTATTCTTCCTAGTCATTTGTATTATTCCTAGTCATTTGTATTATTGTATTATTCCTAGTCATTTGTATTATTCCTAGTCATTTGTATTATTCCTAGTCATTTGTATTATTGTATTCTTCCTAGTCATTTGTATTATTCCTAGTCATTTGTATTATTGTATTCTTCCTAGTCATTTGTATTATTGTATTCTTCCTAGTCATTTGTATTATATCTAGTCATTTGTATTATTGTATTATTCCTAGTCATTTGTATTATTGTATTCTTCCTAGTCATTTGTATTATTCCTAGTCATTTGTATTATTGTATTCTTCCTAGTCATTTGTATTATTCCTAGTCATTTGTATTATTGTATTATTCCTAGTCATTTGTATTATTGTATTATTCCTAGTTATTTGTATTATTGTATTATTCCTAGTTATTTGTATTATTGTATTATTCCTAGTTATTTGTATTATTGTATTCTTCCTAGTCATTTGTATTATTCCTAGTCATTTGTATTATTGTATTCTTCCTAGTCATTTGTATTATTGTATTCTTCCTAGTCATTTGTATTATTCCTAGTCATTTGTATTATTGTATTATTCCTAGTCAATTTTATTATTGTATTATTCCTAGTCATTTGTATTATTGTATTATTCCCAGTCTTTTGTATTATTGTAGTATTCCTAGTCATTTGTATTATTCCTAGTCATTTGTATTATTGTATTCTTCCTAGTCGTTTGTATTATTCCTAGTCATTTGTATTATTGTATTATTCCTAGTCATTTGTATTATTGTATTCTTCCTAGTCATTTGTATTATTCCTAGTCATTTGTATTATTGTATTCTTCCTAGTCATTTGTATTATTCCTAGTCATTTGTATTATTCTATTATTCCTAGTCATTTGTATTATTGTATTATTCCTAGTCATTTGTATTATTGTATTATTCACAGTCTTTTGTATTATTGTAGTATTCCTAGTCATTTGTATTATTCCTAGTCATTTGTATTATTCCTAGTCATTTGTATTATTGTATTATTCCTAGTCAATTGTATTATTATATTCTTCCCAGTCATTTGTATTATTGTATTATTCCTAGTCATTTCTATTATCCCTAGTCATTTGTATTATTGTATTCTTCCTAGTCATTTGTATTATTTCTAGTCATTTGTATTATTGTATTCTTCCTAGTCATTTGTATTATTCCTAGTCATTTGTATTATTGTATTCTTCCTAGTCATTTGTATTATTCCTAGTCATTTGTATTATTGTATTCTTCCTAGTCATTTGTATTATTCCTAGTCATTTGTATTATTGTATTCTTCCTAGTCGTTTGTATTATTGTATTCTTCCTAGTCATTTGTATTATTCCTAGTCATTTGTATTATTGTATTCTTCCTAGTCATTTGTATTATTCCTAGTCATTTGTATTATTGTATTCTTCCTAGTCATTTGTATTATTTCTAGTCATTTGTATTATTGTATTCTTCCTAGTCATTTGTATTATTCCTAGTCATTTGTATTATTGTATTCTTCCTAGTCATTTGTATTATTCCTAGTCATTTGTATTATTGTATTCTTCCTAGTCATTTGTATTATTCCTAGTCATTTGTATTATTGTATTCTTCCTAGTCGTTTGTATTATTGTATTCTTCCTAGTCATTTGTATTATTCCTAGTCATTTGTATTATTGTATTCTTCCTAGTCATTTGTATTATTCCTAGTCATTTGTATTATTGTATTATTCCTAGTCATTTGTATTATTCCTAGTCATTTGTATTATTCCTAGTCATTTGTATTATTGTATTCTTCCTAGTCATTTGTATTATTCCTAGTCATTTGTATTATTGTATTCTTCCTAGTCATTTGTATTATTGTATTCTTCCTAGTCATTTGTATTATATCTAGTCATTTGTATTATTGTATTATTCCTAGTCATTTGTATTATTGTATTCTTCCTAGTCATTTGTATTATTCCTAGTCATTTGTATTATTGTATTCTTCCTAGTCATTTGTATTATTCCTAGTCATTTGTATTATTGTATTATTCCTAGTCATTTGTATTATTGTATTATTCCTAGTTATTTGTATTATTGTATTATTCCTAGTTATTTGTATTATTGTATTATTCCTAGTTATTTGTATTATTGTATTCTTCCTAGTCATTTGTATTATTCCTAGTCATTTGTATTATTGTATTCTTCCTAGTCATTTGTATTATTGTATTCTTCCTAGTCATTTGTATTATTCCTAGTCATTTGTATTATTGTATTATTCCTAGTCAATTTTATTATTGTATTATTCCTAGTCATTTGTATTATTGTATTATTCCCAGTCTTTTGTATTATTGTAGTATTCCTAGTCATTTGTATTATTCCTAGTCATTTGTATTATTGTATTCTTCCTAGTCGTTTGTATTATTCCTAGTCATTTGTATTATTGTATTATTCCTAGTCATTTGTATTATTGTATTCTTCCTAGTCATTTGTATTATTCCTAGTCATTTGTATTATTGTATTCTTCCTAGTCATTTGTATTATTCCTAGTCATTTGTATTATTCTATTATTCCTAGTCATTTGTATTATTGTATTATTCCTAGTCATTTGTATTATTGTATTATTCACAGTCTTTTGTATTATTGTAGTATTCCTAGTCATTTGTATTATTCCTAGTCATTTGTATTATTCCTAGTCATTTGTATTATTGTATTATTCCTAGTCAATTGTATTATTATATTCTTCCCAGTCATTTGTATTATTGTATTATTCCTAGTCATTTCTATTATCCCTAGTCATTTGTATTATTGTATTATTCCTAGTCATTTCTATTATCCCTAGTCATTTGTATTATTGAATTATTCCTAGTCATTTGTATTATTGTATTATTCCTAGTCATTTCTATTATTCCTAGTCAATTGTATTATTCCTAGTCATTTCTATTATCCCTAGTCATTTGTATTATTGTATTATGGTAACAATAGGTTACAGCTAAGTAACAACACTATATAATAAAGAGGTTTTCTGTTTGATACATATTTTTTCTCTCTTCATACCAGGGAGAGGGTTTGTCTTTAGATCTGTGACAGGTCACTAATGGTTAACCTATAGCTAAGATAAAATATGCATTTACACAAGAATTCTAGTCACCAGAGCAAATTAATTCTACTAACAATGTTCTTATTCCTTCTATTCAGGAAAATGGCTCACTGTGACCGTCTTATTGAAGTGGAAGATATGCTTATGATGGGGAGGAAGCCAGATCCGATGTGTGTGTTTACCTATGTGCAGTCGCTATATAATCACCTGCGGCGTTTTGAGTGACAAGCACACTTACTGAAGTACAGTAGCTTCCTGTGAGCAATCCCCCCCCCCCACTACAAAACTTCTTGCACCATACTATCCCTTCAGAACAACCACTACACAGACAAAGAACTCATCAGCTGACACTCTATGCAACTTCCAGCACTGTGACAACTGAAAAGCTGATAAGACAGTACTGTCCTTGAGATGCTTGGTACATTCTATTTTTACTACCGTTTACTGTTAATGCCACCGAGAAGAAGTGGATGGGAGCCAGCCTTTGTCACCTTCAGAGCTGATTTGACAGTGTCTGTAATACAGTCTACAGAACACATCACAGGCTGTGCTAGTTGGTGTGTCGATAAAAACAAAGTGCCAGGAGCACAGTGCAAGGCAGAAGCGGAGATTCTTCATTACCAGAGTGGCCTACAGCATTACTGCCTTGTACAGCTATGAATCTAAGGCTGGTGCTAAGGAAAAAACAACACTTTATGCTGTGAATCTACTTAACGTTGCAGTATGTCCCTGCTTACAGTGTGTGTTTGATATGTTCTACTGCTGGTTTTATTTAGGAGATGAAGATATTGCTTTGTGCTTCCCCTATTTGTTTCACTACAAGAACGTTTGTAGCATCACATGTCCGAAGCGCGTGGAAATGTTTGTTTAGATGTTAGACAACATTTAAACCCCAGTAGTGGAATGCACATGATAATGACATGTATGGGAGAGATACATTCTCCATAGTAATTGCCAAAAAGGTCACATTTTTAATTCTCTGGACTGATTTTTACTTAATACTCTATGAGCAGATGTAGAGTATTGATTATTGTATTTTTTCTTATTTTAAAAGGACATAAAGCTGCAATAATAAAATACTTTAGTGTACAACAGTATTGTTATTTCACCATTGTTTGCCTATACCTGTGTTCATTCCCCCACAAAATGGTTAAACGCCTAGTTAAAGTCAACTACAGAGCTGCTAATCATGAACTGAATACAGCTGGAAAGTGGCAGCTACACATATATGGGCCCCCTAATTGACTCACCATCCTTGTTCAGCTCTGCACCAGTAATGGTTCAGAGCTGACTTTATCTGTTTATTAATCATTTTGCATGGGATTAAGCACATAGATATAGGCAACCAGCAATGTAATATGAAAATGCTGCAGATTTATATCCCTTTAAAGCTGTCAGAAAATATTGCACTTGATCTGAATTTAATAGTAAGCTCAAGTGATTTTACTTTTTATTATCATTCTTTAGATATTGTATCAATTTTAGAAAGTCCACTTTAGCCTTTTTCAATTCTTACTTTAAAAAAAAAAAAATTGCAAGACTACACATGTTGTCTTCTGTATTATCACCATGTTGAAATATCAAGGCCAGTTGCTTACAATTACTTAAGGGCTGAGGAAGACTGCTGTATTGCATTTCAGGGAGGGAGTTAACTGCTGTTAATGTTTCTAAAAGGTAAATATTGGATATTGATAGAACAGTTCTGTTTGTGCTGAGAAAGAGTTTGAGCAGCCAGGCAGCCCATACATATATTGATTGCATTGTAGGTGTTTTTAAAAGGGTGTATACAGCTTGAAAACTTAAAGGGACATTAAACACTTAATACATGCTAGATAGAATGATGCATTCAAAGAAAAGATTAGTCCATGAGTAACATGTAGATGTATTTTTTAAAGTTTCATTAGTTGTTTAAAAAGTGATAAAATAAGAGTAAAGTTTTAGTGTCTATAAAACACTGGGAGCTGCCATGTTGTAACTTGTGTTACCTTCTCTGCTGTGGCCAATTAGGGTCAGTTATACATAGGTCATTAGAGTGGGCAGCCAATGGTTGTGCTGGATTTAACAGTGTTCTGCACTTCCATTTCTAACAGGAACTGAAAAGCTCACAATTTCAGATTGGAATTAAAAGGCAGAGGACAAACTAAATAATGCAAGTATATTGCAGAGTTGTTTTATATATACAATTTATCATTTTATATTACCATCTCAAAGTGTTTAATGTCCCTTTAACTGTGAAATGTTCCATTTACGCAGGTTTCTGCAAATTTTACTCTTCATTGGGCAGAAAATAATGAATATCTTACAATGCATGACAGAGAATAGGTTTCATTTTGTGTGTATCCCATGGTCCTTTACAACACAACCCTTCTTGAGTATACAGAAGGAAATATGTTGCTGTAATTTTACTTTAGACCAGAGAGACCTTAGCTGTATTATAAACAGCGTATATCTAACACAATTGGCTTATAAGACTTCGTTTTGCAGTATCTTTTTTTTTTTTAGCACAAATAACAATATACAACATTTTCACCACATCACTTGCAAGATGAAAAAATAATTTAAAAATGGTTCTTTCTTGAAAATGCTACCCCTCTATTGTTTGGTAGAGCTTAAAGAGGATGTTATGTGAATGTGAGATTAGTATGATACACTTAAGCTCTATTTTTAGTGTGTGTGGAGATTTGTAATAGTTTTAAAGTGTATTTTTTGATAAAACTGAACAGAAGTGAGCACAGATGTCCTGCTCTAAGGAATTACTAGAACATTAAAATAAATAGGAAGTCAAGCTGACAAATTCCAGAACAAGCAGAAAAAAAAGCAAAATTCCAAAATCCTTAAGTATGTGTAATTTTATAGACCCTGCCCTCTTATTAACCCCTAGGCTACCAAAGAGGTCTGAAATACATTGTAGCCAAAGAGTTATTGTAATGGTTTCTAACTACATCTCAGTGGTTAGCTGTACAAGTTTAAAAGCCTCTTTTTATATAAAGTGGTTCAGTTAATCCAGTGCAAAACAACTGTAGTCTATTTAAAGAAAAACCTGTTACAAACTTTCTTACAGTACAAAAGCCAAGGAAAAAAATATTGTACCTAGAAGCATATGGAATTCAAGCATAGCATTTTGCTTTGCTTATGAATAGGACAGCAACATTTATTTCTTAAATGCTAAAATCCACACCACCTGCATGAACATACCACACCACCTGCACCCCCAGACTCCAACATACAGTAATTTCTCCAACATAGGTGTGTCCGGTCCACGGCGTCATCCTTACTTGTGGGATATTCTCTTCCCCAACAGGAAATGGCAAAGAGCCCAGCAAAGCTGGTCACATGATCCCTCCTAGGCTCCGCCTTCCCCAGTCATTCTCTTTGCCGTTGTACAGGCAACATCTCCACGGAGATGGCTTAGAGTTTTTTGGTGTTTAACTGTAGTTTTTATTATTCAATCAAGAGTTTGTTATTTTAAAATAGTGCTGGTATGTACTATTTACTCTGAAACAGAAAGGTGATGAAGATTTCTGTTTGTAAGAGGAAAATGATTTTAGCAACCGTTACTAAAATCGATGGCTGTTTCCACACAGGACTGTTGAGAGGAATTAACTTCAGTTGGGGGAAACAGTGAGCAGACTTTTGCTGCTTGAGGTATGACACATTTCTAACAAGACGATCCGGTAAGCCATTTTTATTACATAAGAAAAAAAGGGCTTCACAAGGGCTTTTAAGACTGTAGACATTTTCTGGGCTAAAACGATTGATATATAAGCATATTTTAATACTTCATAGCTTTGAGGAATTATTTTATTCTTGGGAATTATGTAAAATAACCGGCAGGCACTGTATTGGACACCTTATTCTCTAGGGGCTTTCCCTAATCATAGGCAGAGCCTCATTTTCGCGCCTCTATTGCGCACTTGTTTTTGGGAAGCATGACATGCAGATGCATGTGTGAGGAGCTCTGATACATAGAAAAGACTTTCTGAAGGCGTCATTTGGTATCGTATTCCCCTTTGGGCTTGGTTGGGTCTCAGCAAAGCAGATACCAGGGACTGTAAAGGGGTTAAATATAAAAACGGCTCCGGTTCCGTTATTTTAAGAGTTAAAGCTTTCAAATTTGGTGTGCAATACTTTTAAGGCTTTAAGACACTGTGGTGAAATTTTGGTGAATTTTGAATAATTCCTTCATACTTTTTCACATTTGCAGTAATAAAGTGTGTTCAGTTTAAAATTTAAAGTGACAGTAACGGTTTTATTTTAAAACGTTTTTTGTACTTTGTTATCAAGTTTATGCCTGTTTAACATGTCTGAACTACCAGATAGACTGTGTTCTGTATGTGGGGAAGCCAAGGTTCCTTCTCATTTAAATAGATGTGATTTATGTGACACAAAATTTAGAGAAAATGATGCCCAAGATGATTCCTCAAGTGAGGGGAGTAAGCATGGTACTGCATCATCCCCTCCTTCGTCTACACCAGTCTTGCCCACACAGGAGGCCCCTAGTACATCTAGTGCGCCAATACTCCTTACTATGCAACAATTAACGGCTGTAATGGATAATTCTATCAAAAACATTTTAGCCAAAATGCCCACTTATCAGCGAAAGCGCGACTGCTCTGTTTTAGAAAATACTGAAGAGCATGAGGACGCTGATGATATTGGTTCTGAAGTGCCCCTACACCAATCTGAGGGGGCCAGGGAGGTTTTGTCTGAGGGAGAAATTTCAGATTCAGGGAAAATTTCTCAACAAGCTGAACCTGATGTAATTACATTCAAATTTAAATTGGAACATCTCCGCGCCCTGCTTAAGGAGGTGTTATCTACTCTGGATGATTGTGAGAATTTGGTCATTCCAGAGAAATTATGTAAAATGGACAAGTTCCTAGAGGTCCCGGGGGCCCCCGAAGCTTTTCCTATACCCAAGCGGGTGGTGGACATTGTAAACAAAGAATGGGAAAGGCCCGGCATACCTTTCGTCCCTCCCCCTATATTTAAGAAATTGTTTCCTATGGTCGACCCCAGAAAGGACTTATGGCAGACAGTCCCCAAGGTCGAGGGGGCGGTTTCTACTCTAAACAAACGCACCACTATACCCATAGAAGATAGTTGTGCTTTCAAAGATCCTATGGATAAAAAATTAGAGGGTTTGCTTAAAAAGATGTTTGTTCAGCAAGGTTACCTTCTACAACCAATTTCATGCATTGTTCCTGTCACTACAGCAGCGTGTTTCTGGTTCGATGAACTAGAAAAGGCGCTCAATAAAGATTCTTCTTATGAGGAGATTTTGGACAGAATTCATGCTCTCAAATTAGATAGATTAGCGGTGAAAAATTCTGGGTTTGCTATTGTGGCGCGCAGAGCGCTTTGGCTAAAATCTTGGTCAGCGGATGCGTCTTCCAAGAACAAATTGCTTAACATTCCTTTCAAGGGGAAAACGCTGTTTGGCCCTGACTTGAAAGAGATTATTTCTGATATCACTGGGGGCAAGGGCCACGCCCTTCCTCAGGATAGGTCTTTCAAGGCCAAAAATAAACCTAATTTTTGTCCCTTTCGCAGAAACGGACCAGCCCCAAGTGCTACGTCCTCTAAGCAAGAGGGTAATACTTCTCAAGCCAAGCCAGCCTGGAGGCCAATGCAAGGCTGGAACAAAGGTAAGCAGGCCAAGAAACCTGCCACTGCTACCAAGACAGCATGAAATGTTGGCCCCCGATCCGGGACCGGATCTGGTGGGGGGCAGACTCTCTCTCTTCGCTCAGGCTTGGGCAAGAGATGTTCTGGATCCTTGGGCGCTAGAAATAGTCTCCCAAGGTTATCTTCTGGAATTCAAGGGGCTTCCCCCGAGGGGGAGGTTCCACAGGTCTCAATTGTCTTCAGACCACATAAAAAAACAGGCATTCTTACATTGTGTAGAAGACCTGTTAAAAATGGGAGTGATTCATCCTGTTCCATTAGGAGAACAAGGGATGGGGTTCTACTCCAATATGTTCGTAGTTCCCAAAAAAGAGGGAACATTCAGACCAATCTTAGATCTCAAGATCCTAAACAAGTTTCTCAAGGTTCCATCGTTCAAAATGGAAACCATTCGAACAATTCTTCCTTCCATCCAGGAAGGTCAATTCATGACCACGGTGGATTTAAAGGATGCGTATCTAAATATTCCTATCCACAAGGAACATCATCGGTTCCTAAGGTTCGCATTTCTGGACAAGCATTACCAGTTTGTGGCACTTCCGTTCGGATTAGCCACTGCTCCAAGAATTTTCACAAAGGTGCTAGGGTCCCTTCTAGCGGTGCTAAGACCAAGGGGCATTGCAGTAGTACCTTACTTGGACGACATTCTGATTCAAGCGTCGTCCCTTCCACAAGCAAAGGCTCACACGGACATTGTCCTGGCCTTTCTCAGATCTCACGGGTGGAAAGTGAACGTAGAAAAAAGTTCTCTATCTCCGTCAACAAGGGTTCCCTTCTTGGGAACAATAATAGACTCCTTAGAAATGAGGATTTTTCTGACAGAGGCCAGAAAATCAAAACTTCTAAACTCTTGTCAAATACTTCATTCTGTTCCTCTTCCTTCCATAGCGCAGTGCATGGAAGTAATAGGTTTGATGGTAGCGGCAATGGACATAGTTCCTTTTGCGCGAATTCATCTAAGACCATTACAACTGTGCATGCTCAGTCAGTGGAATGGGGATTATACAGACTTGTCTCCGACGATACAAGTAGATCAGAGGACCAGAGATTCACTCCGTTGGTGGCTGTCCCTGGACAACCTGTCACAGGGGATGAGCTTCCGCAGACCAGAGTGGGTCATTGTCACGACCGACGCCAGTCTGGTGGGCTGGGGCGCGGTCTGGGGACCCCTGAAAGCTCAGGGTCTTTGGTCTCGGGAAGAATCTCTTCTCCCGATAAATATTCTGGAACTGAGAGCGATATTCAATGCTCTCAAGGCTTGGCCTCAGCTAGCAAAGGCCAAATTCATATGGTTTCAATCAGACAACATGACGACTGTTGCGTACATCAACCATCAGGGGGGAACAAGGAGTTCCCTGGCGATGGAAGAAGTGACCAAAATCATTCAATGGGCGGAGACTCACTCCTGCCACTTGTCTGCAATCCACATCCCAGGAGTGGAAAATTGGGAAGCGGATTTTCTGAGTCGTCAGACATTTCATCCGGGGGAGTGGGAACTCCATCCGGAAATCTTTGCCCAAATTACTCAGTTGTGGGGCATTCCAGACATGGATCTGATGGCCTCTCGTCAGAACTTCAAGGTTCCTTGCTACGGGTCCAGATCCAGGGATCCCAAGGCGACTCTAGTAGATGCACTAGTAGCACCTTGGACCTTCAAACTAGCTTATGTATTCCCGCCTTTTCCTCTCATCCCCAGGCTGGTAGCCAGGATCAATCAGGAGAGGGCATCGGTGATCTTGATAGCTCCTGCGTGGCCACGCAGGACTTGGTATGCAGACCTGGTGAATATGTCATCGGCTCCACCATGGAAGCTACCTTTGAGACGGGACCTTCTTGTTCAAGGTCCGTTCGAACATCCGGATCTGGTCTCACTCCAACTGACTGCTTGGAGATTGAACGCTTGATCTTATCAAAGCGAGGGTTCTCAGATTCTGTCATTGATACTCTTGTTCAGGCCAGAAAGCCTGTAACTAGAAAAATCTACCACAAAATATGGAAAAAATATATCTGTTGGTGTGAATCTAAAGGATTCCCTTGGGACAAGATAAAAATTCCTAAGATTCTATCCTTTCTTCAAGAAGGTTTGGAGAAAGGATTATCTGCAAGTTCCTTGAAGGGACAGATTTCTGCCTTGTCTGTGTTACTTCACAAAAAGCTGGCAGCTGTGCCAGATGTTCAAGCCTTTGTTCAGGCTCTGGTTAGAATCAAGCCTGTTTACAAACCTTTGACTCCTCCTTGGAGTCTCAATTTAGTTCTTTCAGTTCTTCAGGGGGTTCCGTTTGAACCCTTACATTCCGTTGATATTAAGTTATTATCTTGGAAAGTTTTGTTTTTGGTTGCAATTTCTTCTGCTAGAAGAGTTTCAGAATTATCTGCTCTGCAGTGTTCTCCTCCTTATCTGGTGTTCCATGCAGATAAGGTGGTTTTGCGTACTAAACCTGGTTTTCTTCCGAAAGTTGTTTCTAACAAAAACATTAACCAGGAGATAGTCGTGCCTTCTTTGTGTCCGAATCCAGTTTCAAAGAAGGAACGTTTGTGGCACAATTTGGACGTAGTTCGTGCTCTAAAATTCTATTTAGAGGCTACAAAGGATTTTAGACAAACATCTTCCTTGTTTGTTGTTTATTCTGGTAAAAGGAGAGGTCAAAAAGCAACTTCTACCTCTCTCTCTTTTTGGCTTAAAAGCATCATCAGATTGGCTTACGAGACTGCCGGACGGCAGCCTCCTGAAAGAATCACAGCTCATTCCACTAGGGCTGTGGCTTCCACATGGGCCTTCAAGAACGAGGCTTCTGTTGATCAGATATGTAAGGCAGCGACTTGGTCTTCACTGCACACTTTTACTAAATTTTACAAATTTGATACTTTTGCTTCTTCTGAGGCTATTTTTGGGAGAAAGGTTTTGCAAGCCGTGGTGCCTTCCATCTAGGTGACCTGATTTGCTCCCTCCCTTCATCCGTGTCCTAAAGCTTTGGTATTGGTTCCCACAAGTAAGGATGACGCCGTGGACCGGACACACCTATGTTGGAGAAAACAGAATTTATGTTTACCTGATAAATTACTTTCTCCAACGGTGTGTCCGGTCCACGGCCCGCCCTGGTTTTTTATTCAGGTCTGATAATTTATTTTCTTTAACTACAGTCACCACGGTATCATATGATTTCTCCTATGCAAATATTCCTCCTTTACGTCGGTCGAATGACTGGGGAAGGCGGAGCCTAGGAGGGATCATGTGACCAGCTTTGCTGGGCTCTTTGCCATTTCCTGTTGGGGAAGAGAATATCCCACAAGTAAGGATGACGCCGTGGACCGGACACACCGTTGGAGAAAGTAATTTATCAGGTAAACATAAATTCTGTTTTTATACATTTACCTGTGGTAGCCACACCTTGTTCCATCTTTTTCTTTTGATATATAATCATGGGATATGTTCTGCTGGAGCTTAAAATAATGTTTTCAATGTATTCCTTGGTATTCTAGCACGAATATATTAGTTAAAGGGCACAGCACAGGTTCAGTTGCTTAAATATATGATTTTCACATCTCACATTATCAATTGTTTTGGTCACTTGAAATATTTTAGCAATAACTGGTGTGTTTATAACACTTTGTAACAATGAATATAACATTGATTTTATATTTTTATCCTTTACTTGGTAAAGTCATGTTGTAACCACAGAATCTGTAAGAGACACAATAGAACTATAGCATTTTGCAATCTCCATATTAGGGGATGTAAAGGGTTCCATTGCACTGGCAGCAAAATTGTAGGCAATGTCACATAAATCTGGTATCAAACTGCAGAGGAGATTGTGTGACTTGGTCTCAAAATGCTGAACATGATTTTGTGTGAAATACAAGTGATGTTTTTCAGTATTGTTAGTTACATGTAGAAGACAAACCCACATAAAAAAAGTTCTGGTGCCAGTAATGTATACACTGTTTGCCAGTTTTTATGGCTTAGTAAAATGCAGCGAATTATTACACACATGTAGTCACTTGTGATTTTTATTGTTTTATAAAATTTCTTACATGTTGAAATCTATTATGTCTAAATAAAATGTTGTGAAGTTGCAAATGAGCTTGTACAGAAGTGTTAAAATTAATTAAAAAATGTACAGTAACCGCGTCTTCCTGTGCCTTGTTTTAATTGGAGACAATACATGTATCACTGAAGTACCTGACCAAACCTAATGTCTCATCAAACAGAATGTGCAATGTGGTGAACTATGCAAAAAAAAATATATATGTGTGTGTGTGTGTGTGTGTGTGTAAAAAGACGTGGAAAGTCAGTCATACCGACACACATACATGTTAAAAATACTTAAGCTTGACAGAGATGATAATAATAATCAAAGATAGTAGAAGCAATAGATATATCTGCAATCTCCCTAAGTGGCTAAGCTTGTTCTATAGCGGGAGCCGTCTTCATTTTTATCTTTTCCTATAACTCCACTGAAATCGTTATTTTTGTATTCCTGCAAATGCCGAAGTATTGAACAATTAATTATTAACCCCTTAAGGACAAGGCAATTTTTCAATTTCTTTCCCTTAAGGACCAAGGCTATTTTTACATTTCTGCGGTGTTTGTGTTTAGCTGTCATTTTCCTCTTACTCATTTACTGTACCCACACATATTATATACTGTTTTTCTTGCCATTAAATGCACATTATTTTCATCATATCTTATAATTTACTATAAAAAAAATGATAAAATGAGGAAAAATTGAAAAAAAAAACACTTTTTCTAACTTTGACCCCCAAAATCACACATCTACAACCACCAAAAAACAACCATGCTAAATAGTTTCTAAATTTTATCCTGAGTTTAGAAATACTCAGTGTTTACATGTTCTTTGCTTTTTTTGTAAGTTATAGGGCCATAAATACAAGTAGCACTTTGCTATTTCCAAACCACTTTTTCTCTTGTAAGGTGTATCCAGTCCACGGATCATCCATTACTTGTGGGATATTCTCCTTCCCAACAGGAAGTTGCAAGAGGAAACCCACAGCAGAGCTGCAATATAGCTCCTCCCCTAACTGTCATAGCCAGTCAATCTCTTGCAACTCTCAACAAGCAAGGAGGTCGTAAGAGAGAGTGGTTAAATATAGCTAGTTTATTTTCTTCAATCAAAAGTTTGTTATTTTTAAATAGTACCGGAGTTGTGCTATTTTATCTCAGGCAGTAAATAGAAGAAGAATCTGCCTGAGGTTTCTATGATCTTAGCAGGTTGTAACTAAGATCCATTGCTGTTCTCCCATATGTCTGAGGGGATTACACAGATGAGGTAAAACTTCAGCGAGAGAATGGCGTGCAGTTTATTCTGCTATCAGGTATGTGCAGTTATAATTTTTTCTAGAGATAGAAAACACTAGAAAATGCTGCTGATACCGGATTAATGTAAGTTAAGCCTGAATACAGTGATTTAATAATGACTAGTATCATGCTTTCTCTCAGGGGTATTACCCTTATATAAATACAATATAAAACGTTTGCTGGCATGTTTAATCGTTTTTATATATACTTTGGTGATAAAACTTTATTGGGGCCTAGTTTTCTCCAACATTGGTGTGTCCGGTCCACGGCGTCATCCTTACTTGTGGGAATATCTCTTCCCCAACAGGAAATATCAAAGAGTCCCAGCAAAGCTGGCCATATAGTCCCTCCTAGGCTCCGCCCACCCTAGTCATTCTCTTTGCCGTTGCACAGCATCTCCACGGAGATGGTTAAGAGTATGTGGTGTTTAGTTGTAGTTTTTTTTTTATTCTACTATCAAGAGTTTGTTATTTTAAAATAGTGCTGGTATGTACTATTTACTCTGAAACAGAAAAAGATGAAGATTTCTGTTTGTGAGAGGAAGATGATTTTAGCAGACAGTAACTAAAATCGATTGCTGTTTCCACATAGGACTGTTGAGATGAAGTAACTTCAGTTGGGGGAAACAGTTAGCAGACTTTTCTGCTTAAGGTATGACTAGCCATATTTCTAACAAGACTGTGTAATGCTGGAAGGCTGTCATTTCCCCTCATGGGGACCGGTAAGCCATTTTCTTAGTCTCAAACAGAATAAAGGGCTTAATATGGGCTATAAAACTGGTAGACCCTTTTATGGGCTAAATCGATTGCTTTATTTGGACATTTTATACATGTTTATGCTGATAATTCACACTTATAAACTTGGGGAACGTTTTTTAACGTCAGGCACTATGTTAGACACCTTTTCCAGTCAGGAAGGGCCTTCCCAGTTGTAGGCTGAGCCTCATTTTCGCGCCATTACTGCGCAGTTGTTTTTGAGTGCAAGACATGCAGATGCATGTGTGAGGACCTGAGAGTAGTTGGAAAAGTTCCTAGAAGGCGTCATTTGGTATCGTATTCCCCTCTGGGCTTGGTAAAGTCACAGCAAAGGCTGTAGCTGGGACTGTATAGGGGTTAAATCTGTAACCGGCACCGGTTTCGTTATTTTAAGGGTTAAAGCTCTGAAAATTGGTGTGCAATACTTTTAATCTTTTAAGACACTGTGGTGAAATTTTGGTAAATTTTGAACAATTCCTTCATATATTTTCACATATTCAGTAATAAAGTGTGCTCTGTTTAAAATTTAAAGAGACAGTAATGGTTTTGTTTTAAAACGTTTTTTGTGCTTTATTGACCAGTTTAAGCCTGTTTAACATGTCTGTGCCTTCAGATAAGCTATGTTCTATATGTATGAAAGCCAATGTGTCTCCCCCTTCAAAATTGTGTGATAATTGTGCCATAGCGTCCAAACAAAGTAAGGACAGTACTGCCACAAATAATGAAATTGCCCAAGATGATTCCTCAAGTGAAGGGAGTAGACATGGTTCTACATCATCTCCTTCTGTGTCTACGCCAGTTTTGCCCACGCAGGAGGCCCCTAGTACTTCTAGCGCGCCAATGCTTATTACCATGCAACAATTGACGGCTGTAATGGATAACTCCATAGCAAATATTTTATCCAAAATGCCTGCATATCAGAGAAAGCGCGATTGCTCTGTTTTAAACACTGAAGAGCAGGAGGGCGCTGATGATAATTGTTCTGTCATACCCTCACACCAATCTGAAGGGGCCATGAGGGAGGTTTTGTCAGATGGGGAAATTTCAGATTCAGAAAAAATTTTCTCAACAGGCTGAACCTGATGTTGTGACATTTAAATTTAAATTAGAACATCTCCGCGCACTGCTTAAGGAGGTGTTATCTACTCTGGATGATTGTGACAACTTGGTCATTCCAGAAAAATTATGCAAGATGGACAAGTTCCTAGAGGTTCCGGTGCACCCCGACGCTTTTCCTATACCCAAGCGGGTGGCGGACATAGTGAATAAGGAGTGGGAGAAGCCCGGCATACCTTTTGTTCCCCCTCCTATATTTAAGAAATTATTTCCTATGGTCGACCCCAGAAAGGACTTATGGCAGACAGTCACTAAGGTCGAGGGGGCAGTTTCTACTCTAAACAAGCGCACTACTATTCCTATCGAAGATAGTTGTGCTTTCAAAGATCCTATGGATAAAAAATTGGAAGGTTTGCTTAAAAAGATTTTTGTACAGCAAGGTTACCTTCTACAACCCATTTCGTGCATTGTTCCTGTCACTACAGCAGCGTGGTTCTGGTTCGAGGAACTAGAAAAGTCGCTCAGTAGAGAGACTCCATATGAGGAGGTTATGGACAGAGTTCACGCACTTAAGTTGGCTAACTCTTTTATTTTAGATGCCGCTTTGCAATTAGCTAGATTAGCGGCGAAAAATTCAGGGTTTGCAATTGTGGCGCGCAGAGCGCTTTGGCTAAAGTCTTGGTCAGCGAATGTATCATCCAAGACAAAATTGCTTAACATCCCCTTCAAGGGTAAAACTCTCTTTGGACCAGAATTGAAAGAGATTATCTCAGACATCACTGGGGGAAAGGGCCACGCCCTCCCACAAGATAGGCCTTTCAAGGCCAAGAATAAGTCTAATTTTCGTTCCTTTCGTAATTTCAGGAACGGACCGGCCTCTAATTCTGCATCCTCTAAGCAAGAGGGTAATGCCTCACAGTCCAAACCAGCCTGGAAACCGATGCAAGGCTGGAACAAGGGTAAGCAGACCAAGAAGCCTGCTACCACTAACAAAACAGCATGAAGGAGTAGCCCCCGATCCGGGACCGGATCTAGTGGGGGGCAGACTCTCTCTCTTTGCTCAGGCTTGGGCAAGAGATGTTCAGGATCCCTGGACGCTAGAAATAGTTTCTCAGGGTTATCTTCTAGAATTCAAGGAACTACCCCCAAGGGGACGGTTCCACATGTCTCACTTATCCTCAAACCAAATAAAGAGACAGGCGTTCTTACATTGTGTAGAAGACCTGCTAAAGATGGGAGTGATACACCCAGTTCCAATGACGGAACAAGGAATGGGATTTTACTCAAATCTGTTCGTAGTTCCCAAAAAAGAGGGAACCTTCAGACCAATTCTGGATTTAAAGATCCTAAACAAATTTCTCAGGGTACCATCGTTCAAAATGGAAACCATTCGAACGATTCTACCCACTATCCAGGAAGGTCAATTTATGACTACCGTGGATCTAAAGGATGCGTACCTACATATTCCTATCCACAAAGAACATCATCAGTTCCTAAGGTTCGCCTTTCTGGACAAACATTACCAGTTTGTGGCCCTCCCATTCGGATTAGCCACTGCTCCAAGGATTTTCACAAAGGTACTCGGGTCCCTTCTAGCGGTTCTAAGACCGAGGGGCATTGCAGTAGTACCATACTTGGACGACATTCTAATACAAGCCTCGTCCCTTTCAAAAGCAAAGGCTCATACAGACATCGTTCTGGCCTTTCTCAGATCTCACGGATGGAAGGTGAACATAGAAAAAAGTTCTCTGTCTCCGTCAACAAGAGTTCCCTTCCTGGGAACAATAATAGATTCCTTAGAAATGAGGATCTTTCTGACAGATGTCAGAAAGTCAAAACTTCTAAGCGCTTGTCAAGTTCTTCATTCTGTTCCACGTCCTTCCATAGCTCAGTGCATGGAAGTAGTAGGGTTGATGGTTGCAGCAATGGACATAGTTCCTTTTGCGCAAAATAATCTAAGACCATTACAACTGTGCATGCTGAAACAGTGGAATGGGGACTATACAGACTTGTCTCCAGTGATTCAAGTAGATCAGAAGACCAGAGATTCACTCCGTTGGTGGATGTCCCTGGACCACCTATCCCAGGGAATGAGCTTCCGCAGACCAGAGTGGGTCATTGTCACGACCGAAGCCAGTCTAGTGGGCTGGGGTGCGGTCTGGGAATCCCTGAAAGCTCAGGGACTATGGTCTCGGGAAGAGTCTCTTCTCCCGATAAACATTCTGGAACTAAGAGCGATATTCAATGCTCTCAGGGCTTGGCCTCAGCTTGCAAAGGCCAGATTCATAAGATTCCAATCAGACAACATGACGACTGTTGCGTATATCAATCATCAGGGGGGAACAAGGAGTTCCCTGGCGATGAAAGAAGTAACCAAAATAATACAATGGGCGGAGAATCACTCCTGCCATCTATCTGCGATCCACATCCCAGGTGTGGAAAACTGGGAAGCGGATTATCTGAGTCGTCAGACATTCCATCCGGGGGAGTGGGAACTCCACCCGGAGATTTTTGCCCAGTTGACTCAATTATGGGGCATTCCAGACATGGATCTGATGGCGTCTCGTCAGAACTTCAAGGTTCCTTGCTACGGGTCCAGATCCAGGGATCCCAAGGCGACTCTAGTGGATGCACTAGTAGCGCCTTGGACCTTCAACCTAGCTTATGTGTTCCCACCGTTTCCTCTCATTCCCAGGCTGGTAGCCAGGATCAAACAGGAGAGGGTCTCGGTGATCTTGATAGCTCCTGCGTGGCCATGCAGGACTTGGTATGCAGACCTGGTGAATATGTCATTGGTTCCACCATGGAAGCTACCTTTGAGACAGGACCTTCTTGTTCAGGGTCCATTCGAACATCCAAATCTGGTCTCCCTCCAGCTGACGGCTTGGAGATTGAACGCTTGATTCTATCAAAGCGTGGGTTTTCAGATTCGGTGATTGATACTCTGGTTCAGGCCAGAAAACCGGTAACTAGAAAGATTTACCATAAAATTTGGAAAAGATATATCTGCTGGTGTGAATCCAAGGGATTCCCTTGGAATAAGGTAAAAATTCCTAAGATTCTTTCCTTTCTACAAGAAGGTTTGGATAAAGGATTATCTGCAAGTTCTCTAAAGGGACAGATTTCTGCTTTATCTGTCTTACTACACAAACAATTGGCAGCTATGCCAGATGTTCAAGCATTTGTTCAGGCTCTGGTTAGGATCAAGCCTGTTTACAGACCTTTGACTCCTCCCTGGAGTTTAAATCTAGTTCTTTCAGTTCTTCAAGGGGTTCCGTTTGAACCTCTACATTCCATAGATATTAAGTTGTTATCTTGGAAAGTTTTGTTTTTGGTTGCTATTTCTTCTGCTAGAAGAGTTTCAGAGTTATCTGCTCTGCAGTGTTCTCCGCCCTATCTGGTGTTCCATGCAGAAAAGGTGGTTTTGCGTACTAAGCCTGGTTTCCTTCCAAAGGTTGTTTCTAACAAAAATATTAACCAGGATATAGTTGTACCTTCTTTGTGTCCGAATCCAGTTTCAAAGAAGGAACGTTTGTTACACAATTTGGACGTAGTCCGTGCTCTAAAATTCTATTTAGAAGCTACAAAAGATTTCAGACAAACATCTTCTCTGTTTGTCGTCTATTCTGGTAAAAGGAGAGGTCAAAAAGAGACTTCTACCTCTCTTTCCTTTTGGCTTAAAAGCATCATCCGATTGGCTTACGAGACTGCCGAACGGCAGCCTCCTGAAAGAATCACAGCTCACTCCACTAGGGCTGTGGCTTCCACATGGGCCTTCAAGAACGAGGCTTCTGTTGATCAGATATGTAAGGCAGCGACTTGGTCTTCACTGCACACTTTTGCCAAATTTTACAAATTTGATACTTTTGCTTCTTCGGAGGCTATTTTTGGGAGAAAGGTTTTGCAAGCCGTGGAGTCTTCCGTTTAGGTAACCTGATTTGCTCCCTCCCTTCATCCGTGTCCTAAAGCTTTGGTATTGGTTCCCACAAGTAAGGATGACGCCGTGGACCGGACACACCAATGTTGGAGAAAACAGAATTTATGCTTACCTGATAAATTACTTTCTCCAACGGTGTGTCCGGTCCACGGCCCGCCCTGGTTTTTTAATCAGGTCTGATGAATTATTTTCTCTAACTACAGTCACCACGGTACCATATGGTTTCTCCTATATTTTTCCTCCTGTCCGTCGGTCGAATGACTGGGGTGGGCGGAGCCTAGGAGGGACTATATGGCCAGCTTTGCTGGGACTCTTTGCCATTTCCTGTTGGGGAAGAGATATTCCCACAAGGAAGGATGACGCCGTGGACCGGACACACCGTTGGAGAAAGTAATTTATCAGGTAAGCATAAATTCTGTTTTTTCCACATGGCTGGCTTAAATTTTGCCTAGAAACAGTTTCCTGAAGCTTTCCACTGTGTTACTATGAGTGGGAGGGGCCTATTTTAAAGTTTTTTTTGTGCAGTTAAAATTACAAATTTAGACATCCAGATTCCCTCAAAGGCCCTCTGAATGCTATAGGACATCTCTAAAGGGCCCAAAGGCTTTCCAAAGTCGTTTATTGGGGAAGGTAGGGCTACAGCTTGCTGTGGCAGTTGGTTGTGACTGTTAAAAAACATCTATTTCATTTTTTTGATCCATTTTTTTAACTAAGGGGTTAATCATCCATTTGCAAGTGGGTGCAATGCTCTGCTAGTCTATTACATACACTGTAAAAATGTTGTTTGATTTACTGCATTTTTTCACTGTTTTTCAAATTCTGACAAACTTTGTTTCTCTTAAAGGCACAGTACCATTTTTTATATTTGCTTGTTAACTTGATTTAAAGTGTTTTCCAATCTTGCTAGTCTCATTGCTAGTCTGTATAAACATGTCTGACATAGAAGAAACTCCTTGTTCATTATGTTTAAAAGCCATGGTGGAACACCCTCTTAGAATGTGTTCCAAATGTACTGATTTCATTTTAGGCAATAAAGATCATTTTCTGTCTTTTAAAAATTTTTATCACCAGAGGAATCTGACGAGGGGGAAGTTATGCCGACTAACTTTCCCCACGTGTCAGACCCTTTGACTCCCGCTTAAGGGACTCGCGCTCAAATGGCGCCAAGTACATCTAGGACGCCCATGGCGTTTACTTTACAAGACATGGCGGCAGTCATGGATAATACACTGTCAGCGGTATTAGCCAGACTACCTGAACTTAGAGGTAAGCGAGATACCTCTGGGGTGAGACAAAATGCAGAGCATACTGACGCTTTAAGAACCATGTCTGATACTGCCTCACAATATGCAGAAGCTGAGGAAAGAGAGCTTCAGTCAGTGGGTGATGATAATGACTCAGGAAGATACCTGATTCTAATATTTCTACATTTAAATTTAAGCTTTTACACCTCCGCGTGTTGCTTAGGGAGGTTTTAGCTGCTCTGAATGACTGTGATTCCATTGCAGTGCCAGAGAAATTGTGTAGACTGGATAAATACTTGCAGTGCCGGTGTGTACTGATGTTTTTCCAATACCTAAAAGGTTTACAAAAATTATTAATAAGGAATGGGATAGACCAGGTGTGCCGTTCTCTTCCCCTCCTATTTTTAGAAAATTTTTTCCAATAGACGCCACCACACGGGACTTATGGCAGACAGTCCCTAAGGTGGAGGGAGCAGTTTCTACTCTAGCAAAGCGTACTACTATCCCTGTCGAGGACAGTTGTGCTTTTTTAGATCCAATGGATAAAAAATTAGGTTACCTTAAGAAAATATTTATTCAACAAGGTTTTATCCTACAGCCCCTTGCATGCATTGCCCCTGTCACTGCTGCTGCGGCGTACTGGTTTGAGTCTCTGGAAGAGGCTTTCCAGGTAGCGACTCCATTGGATGACATACTTGGCAAACTTAGAGCACTTAAGCTAGCCAATTCTTTTATTTCTGATGCCATTGTTCATTTGACTAAACTAACGGCTAAGAATTCTGTTTTTGCTATACAGGCGCGCAGAGCGCTATGGCTTAAATCATGGTCAGCTGACGTGACTTCAAAATCTAAGCTACTTAACACTCCCTTCAAGGGGCAGATCCTATTCGGGCCTGGTTTGAAGGAGATTATTGCTGATATCACTGGAGGAAAAGGTCATGCCCTTCCTCAGGACAGGTCCAAATCTAGGGCCAAACAGTCTAATTTTCGTGTCTTTCAAAACTTCAAGGCAGGTGCTGCATCAACTTCCTCTAATAATAAACAAGAGGGAACTTTTGCTCAATCTAAGACGGTCTGGAGACCAAACCAGACCTGGAAAAAAGGTAAGCAGGTCAAAAAAGCCTGCTGCTGCCTCTAAGACAGCATGAAGGAACGGCCCCCTATCCGGTAACGGATCTAGTAGGGGGCAGACTTTCACTCTTCACCCAGGCGTGGGCAAGAGATGTTCAGGATCCCTGGGCGTTGGAAATTATATCCCAGGGATATCTTCTGGACTTCAAAGCTTCCCCCCCAAAAGGGAAATTTCACCTTTCACAATTATCTGCACACCAGATAGAGAGAGGCATTCTTACACTGTGTACGAGACCTCCTAGTTATGGGAGTGAACAGGAACGGGGTTTTTACTCAAATCTGTTTGTGGCTCTCAAAAAAGAGGGAACCTTCAGACCAATTTTGGATCTAAAGATCTTGAACAAATTCCTCAAAGTTCCATCGTTCAAGATGGAAACTATTCGTACCATCCTACCACTGATCCAGGAGGGTCAATATATGACTACAGTGGATCTAAAGGATGCTTATCTTCACATTCCAATACACAAAGATCATCATCGGTTTCTCAGGTTTGCCTTTCAAGACAGGCATTACCAGTTGTAGCTCTTCCCTTTGGATTAGCTACAGCCCCAAGAATCTTTACAAAGGTTCTAGGGTCGCTTATGGTGGTCCCAAGGCCGCGGGGCATAGCAGTAGCCCCTTATTTAGACGACATCCTGATACAGGCGTCAAACTTCCAAATTGCCAAGTCTCATACGGACGTAGTACTGGCATTTATGAGGTTGCATGGGTGGAAAGTGAACAAGGAAAAGAGTTCTCTATCCCCACTCACAAGAGTTTCCTTTCTAGGGACTCTAGATTCTATAGTAATGAAAATTCACCTGACGGAGTCCAGGTTATCAAAGCTTCTAAATTCCTGCCGGGTTCTTCATTCCATTCCGCGCCCTTCGGTGGCTCAGTGTATGGAAGTAATCGGCTTAATGGTAGCGGCAATGGACATAGTGCCGTTTGCGCGCTTACATCTCAGCAACTATGCATGCTCAGTCAGTGGAGCGGGGATTTCACAGATTTGTCCCCTCAACTGAATCTGGACCAAGAGACCAGGGATTCTTTTCCCTGGTAGCTATCTCGGGTCCATCTGTCCAAAGGTATGACCTTTCACAGGCCAGATTGGACAATTGTAACAACAAATGCCAGCCTTCTAGGTTGGGGTGCAGTCTGGAACTCCCTGAAGGCTCAGGGATCGTGGACTCAGGAGGAGTCTCTCCTTCCAATAAATATTCTGGAACTAAGAGCAATATTCAAGGCTCTTCAGGCTTGGCCTCAGTTAGCAACTCTGAGGTACATCAGATTTCAGTCGGACAACATCACGACTGTAGCTTACATCAACCATCAAGGGGGAACAAGAAGTTCCCTAGAGATGTTAGAAGTTCAAAAATAATTCGCTGGACAGAGATTCACTCTTGCCACCTATCAGCTATCCATATCCCAGGTGTAGAGCACTGGGAGGCGGATTTTCTAAGTCGTCAGACTTTTCATCCGGGAGAGTGGGAAATCCATCCGGAGGTATTTGCACAACTGATTCATCGTTGGGGCAAACCAGAACTGGATCTCATGGCATCTCGCCAGAACGCCAAGCTTACGTGTTACGGATCCAGGTCCAGGGATCCCAAGGCGACACTGATAGATGCTCTTGCAGCGCCCTGGTCTTTCAACCTGGCTTATGCGTTTCCACCGTTTCCTCTGCTCCCTTGACTGATTGCCAAGATCAAGCAGGAGAGAGCATCAGTGATTCTGATAGCACCTGCGTGGCCACGCAGGACCTGGTATGCAGATCTAGTGGACATGTCATCCTTTCCACCATGGTGTCTGCCTCTGAGACAGGACCTTCTACTTCAGGGTCCTTCCAACCATCCAAATCTAATTTCTCTGCGGCTGACTGCCTAGAGATTGCACGCTTGATTTTATCAAAGCGTGGCTTCTCCGAGTCAGTTATTGATACCTTAATACGGGCACGAAAGCCTGTCACCAGGAAAATTTACCATAAGGTATGGCGTAGATATCTTTATTGGTGTGAATCCAAGGGTTACTCATGGAGTAAGGTCAGGATTCCTAGGATATTATCTTTTCTCCAAGAAGGTTTGGAAAAAGGATTGTCAGCTAGTTAAGCATCTGGCAGATGTTCCAGACGTTCAGGCATTTTGTCAGGCTTTAGTTAGAATCAAGCCTGTGTTTAAACCGGTTGCTCCACCATGGAGCTTAAACTTGGTTGTTAAGGTTCTTCAAGAAGTTCCTTTTGAACCTCTTCATTCCATAGATATCAAACTTTTATCTTGGAAAGTCCTTTTTTTGGTAGCTATTTCCTCGGATCGTAGAGTCTCCGAGTTATCTGCCTTACAATGTGATTCTCCTTATCTGATTTTTCATATGGATAAGGTAGTCCTGCGTACCAAATCTGGGTTTTTACCTAAGGTGGTATCTAACAAGAATATCAATCAAGAGATTGTTGTTCCATCCTTGTGTTTCACAATATGGACGTGGTCCGTGCTTTAAAGTTTTTACTTACAAGCTACTAAAGATTTTCGTCAAACATCTGCTTGGTTTGTTGTCTTCTCTGGACAGAGGAGAGATCAAAAGGCTTCGGCAACCTCTGCTTCTTTTTGGCTAAGAAGCTTAATCCGCTTAGCCTATGAGACTGCTGGACAGCAGCCTCCTGAAGGGATTACAGCTCATTCCACTAGAGCTGTGGCTTCCACTTGGGCCTTTAAAAATGAGGCTTCTTTTGAACAGATTTGCAAGGCGGCGACTTGGTCTTCGCTTCATACTTTTTCAAAATTTTGCAAATTTTATACTTTTGCTTCTTCGGAGGCTATATTTGGGAGAAAGGTTTTACAGGCAGTGTTTCCTTCCATTTAAGTTCCTGCCTTGTCCCTCCCTTCATCCGTGTACTTTAGCTTTGGTATTGGTATCCCACAAGTAATGGATGATCCGTGGACTGGATACACCTTACAAGAGAAAACACAATTTATGCTTACCTGATAAATTTATTTCTCTTGTGGTGTATCCAGTCCACGGCCCGCCCTGTCATTTTAAGGCAGGTAATTTTTAAATTTAAACTACAGTAACCACTGCACCCTATGGTTCCTCCTTTCTCGGCTTGTTTTGGGTTGAATGACTGGCTATGACAGTTAGGGGAGGAGCTATATTGCAGCTCTGCTGTGGGTTTCCTCTTGCAACTTCCTGTTGGGAATGAGAATATATCACAAGTAATGGATGATCCGTGGACTGGATACACCACAAGAGAAATAAATTTATCAGGTAAGCATAAATTGTGTTTTTTTCAAAATCAGCGCTAGTTACATTGGGACACTGATATCTTTCAGGAATCCCTGAATATTCCTTGACATGTATATATTTTTTTAGAAGACATCCCAAAGTATTGATCAAGGCCCATTTTGGTATATTTCATGCCACCATTTCACCGCCAAATGCGATCAAATAAAAAAAATTGTTCACTTTTTCACAAATTTTAGGTTTCTCACTGAAATTATTTACAAACCACTTGTGCAATTATAGCATAAATGGTTGTAAATGCTTCTCTGGGATCCCCTTTGTTTAGAAATAGCAGACATATATGGCTTTGGCGTATCTTTTTGGTAATTAGAAGGCCGCTAAATGCCACTGCGCATCACATGTGTATTATGCCCAGCAGTGAAGGGGTTAATTAGGGAGCTTCTAGGGTTAATTTTAGCTTCAGTATAGTGTAGTAGACAACCCCAAGTATTGATCTAGGCCCATCTTGGTATATTTCATGCCATCATTTCACCGCCAAATGCGATCAAATTTAAAAAAAAAGTTTTTTTTTTCCACAAATTTTAGGTTTCTCACTGAAATTATTTACAAACAACGTGTGCAAGTATGGCATAAATGGTTGTAAACGCTTCTCTGGGATCCCCTTTGTTCAGAAATAGCAGACATATATGGCTTTGGCGTAGCTTTTTGGTAATTATAAGGCCGCTAAATGCTGCTGCGCACCACACATGTATTATGCCCAGCAGTGCAGGTGTTAATTAGGTAGCTTGTAGGGAGCTTGCAGGGTTAATTTTAGCTTTAGTGTAGAGATCAGCCTCCCACCTGACACATCACACCCCCTGATCCCTCTCAAACAGCTCTCTTCCCTCCCCCACAATTGTCCCTGCCATCTTAAGTACTGGCAGAAAGTCTGCCAGTACTAAAATAAAAGGTATCTATTGTTTTTTTAAAAGCATATTTACATATGCAGCTGTGAATGATCCCCCTTAGCCCCCAACCTCCCTGACCCCCCCCCCCCCCCAAACAGCTCTCTAACCCTCTACCTTACTGGAAGCCATCTTGGGTACTGGCAGTTGTCAATACTGGCAGTTTACAATAAAATAGATCCTTTAGATGTTTTTACATTTAATTCCCTTCCCCCTTTCTCCTACTTTTTAACATAAAATTTTTCTGTAGTGTAGCGGTTCCCACCCACTCCCTCCCTGTGCACACGCCTGCTGCCTCCCGTTCACACGCGCGTCCGTGCACACCACCGACGATCCCACCCTCCTCTTAATCAAAGAAGCCATCAATGGCCTCCCACTTCGGTTCCCACCCACCAACGATTTTCGGCCATCGATGTCCGGTGCAGAGAGGGCCACAGAGTGGCTCTGTGAAGTATCCCCCTTAGCCCCCCTTCGCAGATGTGGATAGCAGATAGGAGACAATCGTGATATTCCGCCGACTGTAGAATGCGGGTCGCCTCCTTCTTTGCTAAGGAACTCCGGGTCCCTCCCTGGAGATTGATGTATGCCACCGACGTGGTGTTGTCCGATTGAAATCTGATAAACCTGACCGAAGCTAGTTGAGGCCAAGCCATCAAGGCATTGAGATTGCTCTCAACTCTAAGATGATTATTGGAAGAGAAGACTCCTCTCGAGTCCAGAGACCCTGAGCTTTTAAGGAGTCCCAAACTGTTTCCCAGCCTAACATGCTGGTGTCCACAGTCACAATCTCCCAGGAAGGCCTCAGGAAACATGTACCCGAGACAAATAATCCTGCGAAATCCACTACGAAACAGAGTCTCTGATAGGTGATCCAGAGTGATCCTCAGCGAGAGATCTGAGGGAGCTCCGTTCCATTGACTGAGCATGCATAGTAAAAAGTTCACTTTGGAATGCTTGCTGTCACCAAAAGCACAAGCCAGAGGAGGAAGCAGGAGCTTGATCTGGGTTCAAACCCACAACCTTCTATCTTAGGAGCGGTGGAGCTAACCACTAAGCCACATCCTTCTGCAGAGGTCTTGAAAAGGAATGATGTTCATGGAAGTAACCATCAGACCAAACCCCTCCATGCTTAGTCACTATGAACGGATAGAAGACTAAAGAGAGAGTCAAGTAGCTAGAAGGTTGGCTTTTCTGACATCCATCAGAACATTTTTCATGGATAGGTAAACTATAATTATCCCACCCTTGGAAACAGAGAATAGACAACAACATCTCAGTATGAGATTTTGTTATATGAAAGGATGACACTTGAACCAATATGACAACCAAGGAAGGTGCCGCCGCTATTCCCTGGGCTCTGACTACCGCCAAAGGAGCCCCTAGAACCTTAATAAATAGTCGAGAAACCCTAGCAAAGCCAAAAGTAATTGCAACAACTGTAAATGTCTGTTTAGAAATGCAAACCTCAGAAACTGGTGATATTCCTTGAGAATAGGAACATAAAAATACACGTCCTTTAGATTTATGGTCATCATTAGTGTTCCTCTTGGACCAAAGGAAGGATGGAACAATAGTTTCCACTTGATGGACGGAACCCTGAGGAACTTGTTGAGACACTTGAAGTCTAGAAGAAGACGGAAAGTTCCCCTCCTTAACCCTGTTCCTCTACAGATAGGCCCTTTGCACAATATAAGAAGGCCTCTCTCATTACCTGGATAGCAAATAATCTTGACAGGATAAATCTGTCCCTGGGCAGGCAAGATTTCAATCCTATTCAGTAAGCCTGGGATACTATGTGCACGGTCCAAGGATCTGGGACATCGTATCCAAGCCTGCCAAAAAAAAGGAAAGCCTGCTCCCCCACTAGATCAGGAGTGGTCCGTCAAGCTGATTTATAATCAGCGGAAGGTTTCTTGGCTTATGTCCTCCATTCTCAGGATGATTAGCCCCCATGAGGTCCTAGATTGCTCCTGCTAGAAGAGGGGGAGGAAGTCTTCTGTCCTTTGAAGATAGGAAAAGGAAGTAAATTAGAAGTCTGAGATAAAACCCACAGCGAGATTCGAACACTCTATCTCCTGTTTGCAAGGCTGCAACACACACCACTAAGGCACAGTGGACTGCTGCTAGCAACCCTTAGGATTATTTTTCTTGTCCTGATGAATGAAAGATCATATGCTGATTTATGTCAGAGTGGCATACACATACCAGTATGGTAGGAGCATTAGCTTAGCATATCCTCTACAGAGTAATCCTCATACAGGAAAACAGTGAGCTGTGAAGAGACAGCCACCACTAAGTGGCAGCCCACACATATAAAACCCTATGGCATAATATACTATATACAGAGGGTTGGCATAAAAGGACATAAAAATGTTATCATTTACGCAAAGCTGCCACCAGATGGCAGCAAATACAAATAAATATTAGGAAGAAAAAACCTGACATAAAGAACATTTATTTCTTTCATGTAATTGCCAAGAGTCCATGAGCTAGTGACATATGGGATATACAATCCTACCAGGAGGGGCAAAGTTTCCCAAACCTCAAAATGCCTATAAATACACCCCTCACCACACCCACAATTCAGTTTTACAAACTTTGCCTCCTAAGGAGGTGGTGAAGTAAGTTTGTGATTAGATTCTACGTTGAGATGCGCTTCTCAGCATTTTGAAGCCCGATTCCTCTGAGTGCAGTGAATGTCAGAGGGTTGTGAAGGGAGTATCACCTATTGAATGCAATGTTTTTTCTCATGGGAGATCTATTTCATAGGTTATCGGTCGTAGAGATTCATCTCCTACCTCCCTTATTCAGATTGACGATATACTCTCATATTCCATTACCTCTACTGATAACTCTGTAAGTACTGGTTTGGCTATCTGCTATATGGGGATGGGTGTCTTTTGGTAAGTATGTTTTCATTACTTAAGACACTCTCAGCTATGGTTTGGCACTTTATGTATTAATATAAAGTTCTAAATATATGCATTGTACTTATAGTTGCTATGAGTCAGGTTTATGTATATTTCCTTTTGCAGACTGTCAGTTTCATATTTGGGAAAAGCATATCTAGGAAATATTTTTTCTTACCTGGGGTATAGTCTTTTTTCTATTGACTGTTTTCTCTTTAAATTTCACGGGCAAAATAAGGCTCGCGAGGGCGCAAAATGCAGAAGTTTATTGCGTCATTCTTGGCGCGAAGTTACGTCCGATGACGCAAATTCATCATTTCTGCCGTCTTGGTTGACGCCGAGTTCCTTGCTCAATGATGCGAGTGTGTCATTTCCGGATGTTGTTAGTGCCAAAACAATTTCAGTTACGTTGTGCGTCATACTTGGCGCCAAATAATTTCATTATTTAAAACCCCATTCCTATGTGCCTCTTGCCTTTTTCTATGTTAGATGGCTATGCTGTTTGCATTTTTTCCCATTCCCATATAAGGAAATTTATAATTTTGCTTTATATGTTGTTTTTTCTCTTACATTTGCAAGATGTCTCAATCTGATCCTGTCTTAGAAACCTCTGTTGGAACCCTGCTGCCTGGTAACAGTTCTACCAAAGCTAAGTGCATTTGTTGTAAATTTGTGAAGATTATATATCCAGCTGTGGTATGTAATAGTTGTCATGATAAGCTTTTACATGCAGAGAATGTGTCCATCAGTAATAGTACTATGCCTGTTGTTCCTTCAACATCTACTGTACAAGATATACCTGTGAATATAAAAGATTTTATTGCTGATGCGATTCAGAAGGCTTTGTCTGCCATTCCGCCTTCTAATAAATGTAAAAGGTCTTTTAAAACTTCTCATAAAGTTGATGAAATTTCTAATGACCGACAACATACTGAATTATCCCCATCTGATGAGGATCTATCTGATTCAGAAGATCCTTCCTCAGATTTTGACACTGACAAATCTACTTATTTATTTAAAATGGAGTATATTCGTTCCTTGTTAACAGAAGTGTTGATTACATTGGATATTGAGGATACTAGTCCTCTTGATATTAAAACTAGTAAACGTTTAAATTCTGTTTATAAACCTCCTGTGGTTACTCCAGAGGTTTTTCCAGTTCCTGATGCTATTTCTGATATGATTTCTAAGGAATGGACTAGGCCTGGTGGTACTTTTATACGGTTTAAAAAATCGTAGATAGTACTTCTTTTAAAGACCCTTTAGATAGGAAACTTGAATCTTATCTAAGGAAAGCTTATTTATATTCTGGTCATCTCCTCAGGCCTGTCATTTCTATGGCTGATGTTGCAGCTGCATCAACTTTTTGGTTGGAAAGTTTAGCGCAACAGGAAATGGATTCTGATTTGTCTAGCATTGTTCGCTTGCTTCAACATGCTAATCATTTTATTTGTGATGCCATTTTTGATATCATCAAAACTGATGTTAAATCTATGTCTATAGCTATTTTAGCTAGAAGAGCTTTGTGGCTTAAATATTGGAATGCTGACATGGTATCTAAGTCTAGATTACTATCTCTTTCTTTCCAAGGTAATAAGTTATTTGGTTCTCAGTTGGATTCGATTATTTCAACTGTCACTGAGGGGAAGGGAGTTTTTTTGCCTCAGGATAAAAGACCTAAGGGTAGATCTAAAGCTTCTAATCGCTTTCATTCCTTTTGACAAAATAAGGGACAGAAACCTAATCCTTCCCCCAAAGAATCTGGTTCCAATTGGAAACCTTCAAGTTGGAGTAAATCCAAACCATTTAAGAAACCAAAGCCAGCCCCCAAGTCTGCATGAAGGTGCGGCCCTCATTCCAGCTCAGCTCGTAGGGGGCAGATATTCTTCGAAAACATTTGGGTAAATTTTATTTAAAATCATTGGATTCAGAGTATTGTTCCTCAAGGGTACCAAATAGGATTCAGAGTAAGACCTCCTGTGAGAAGGTTTTTTTCTCTCACACATCCCAGTAAATCCAGTAAAGGCTCAAGCTTTTCTGAAGTGTGTTTCAGACCTGGAGCTTTCAGGGGTAATCATACCAGTTCCGTTTCAGGAACAAGGTCTGGGGTTTTGTTCAAATCTATTCAGTGTCCTAAAGAAAGACAATTCTTTCAGGCCAGTTCTGGATCTGAAAATTTTGAATCATTATGTATGAGTGCCAACTTTCAAAATGGTGACTATAAGGACTATTCTGCCTTTTGATCAGCAAAAGCATTATATGTTCACAATAGATTTACAGGATGCTTATCTTCATATTCTGATTCATCCAGACCATTATCAGTTTCTGAGATTCTCTTTTCTAGACAAGCATTACCAATTTGTCGCTCTTCCATTTGGCCTAGTGATGGCTCCAAGAATCTTTTCGAAGGTTCTCGGTGCCCTACTCTCTGTAATTGGAGAACGGGGTATTGCGGTATTTCCTTATTTGGACGATATCTTGGTACTAGCTCAGTCTTTACATTCTGCAGAATCTCACACAAATCAACTAGTGTTGTTTCTTCAAAATCATGGTTGGAGGATCAATTTACCAAAACATTCTATGATTCCTCAGAAAAGGGTCACCTTTTTAGATTTCCAGTTAGATTCAGTGTCCATGACTCTGTCTCCAACAGACAAGAGACGATTCAAATTGGTTTCAGCTTGTCGGAACCTTCAGTCTCAGTCATTCCCTTCAGTGGCTATGTGCATGGAAGTTTTTAGGTCCATGACTGCAGCATCGGACGCGATCCCCTTTGCTTGTCATATGAGACCTCTCCAGCTTTGTATGCTGAACCAATGGTGCAGGGATTATACAAATATATCACAATTAATATCCTTAAATCCCAATGTTCGACTCTCTCTGACTTGGTGGTTAGATCACCATTGTATAGTTCAAGGGGCCTGTTTTGTTCGTCCAACCTGGACTGTGATCACAACAGATGCAAGTCTTTCAGATTGGGGAGCTGTCTGGGGATCTCTGACAGCACAAGGGGTTTGAAAACCTCAAGAGGCGAGGTTACCAATCAATATTTTAGAACTCTGTGCTTTCTTCAGGGCTCTTCAGGTGTGGCCTCTGTTGAAGAAAGAACCGTTCATTTGTTTTCAGACAGACAATATCACAACTGTGGCATATGTCAATCATCAGGGTGGGACTTGCAGTCCCCAAGCCAAGGAAGAAGTATCTTGGATACTTGCTTGGGTGGAATCCAGTTGCTGTCTAATTTCTGCAGTTTATATCCCAGGTATAGACAATTGGTAAGCGGATTATCTCAGCCATCAGACTTTACATCCGGGGGAGTGGTCGATCCATCCAGATGTGTTTTTTCAGATTGTTCAGGTGTGTGTGGCTTCCCATCTAAACAAGAAACTTCCCAGGTACCTGTCCAGGTCCAGGGATCCTCAGGGGGGAGCAGTGGATGCGTTAGCAGTTCCTTGGTGTTACCAACCTGCTTATATCTTCCCGCCTCTAGTTCTTCTTCCAAAAGTGATTTCCAAAATCATCATGGAACAATCGTTTGTGTTGCTGGTAGCTCCAGCATGGCCTCAGAGGTTTTGGTATGCGGATCTTGTTTGGATGTCCAGCTGCCAACCTTGGCCACTTCCATTAAGGCTAGACCTTCTGTCTCAAGGTCCGTTTTTTCCATTAGGATCTCAAATCATTAAATTTGAAGGTATGGAAATTGAACGCCTAGTGCTTAGTCATAGAGGTTTCTCTGACTCAGTGATTAATACTATGTTACAGGCTCGTAAATCTGTTTCTAGGAAGATTTATTATCGAGTTTGGAAGACATATTTCATGGTGTTCTTCTCATAAATTCTCCTGACATTCTTTTAGAATTCCTAGAATTTTACAGTTTCTTCAGGATGGTTTGGATAAAGGTTTGTCTGCAAGTTCCTTTAAGGGACAAATCTCTGCTCTTTCTGTTTTATTTCATAGAAAGATTGCTAAGCTTCCTGATATTCACTGTTTTGTACAGGCTTTGGTCCGTATCAAGCCTGTCATTAAATCAATCTCTCCTCCTTGGAGTCTTAATTTGGTTTTGAAGGCCTTACAGGCTCCTCCTTTTGAGCCTATGCATTCTTTGGACATTAAACTACTTTCTTGGAAAGTGTTGTTCCTTTTGGCCATCTCTTCAGCTAGAAGAGTTTCTGAATTATCTGCTCTTTCTTGTGAATCTCCTTTTCTGATTTTCCATCAGGATAAGGCAGTTTTGCAGACTTCATTTAAATGCTTACCTAAGGTTGTGAATTCTAACAACATTAATAGAGAAATTGTTGTCCCTTCTTTGTGTCCTAATCGTAAGAATTCTTTGGAGAAATCCTTGCATTCTTTGGATGTGGTAAGAGCTTTGAAATATTATGTTGAAGCTACTAAAGATTTCAGGAAGACTTCTAGTCTGTTATCTTTTCTGGTTCTAGGAAAGGACCGAAGGCTTCTGCCATTTCCTTGGCATCTTGGTTAAAGCTTTTGATTCATCAGGCTTATTTGGAGTCAGGTCAGGCTCCGCCTCAGAGAATTACAGCTCATTCTACTAGATCAGTCTCCACTTCATGGGCTTTTAAGAATGAAGCTTCAGTTGGTCAGATTTGCAAAGCAGCAACTTGGTCTTTTCATACATTTACTAAATTCTACCGTTTTGATGTATTTGCTTCTTCAGAAGCTGTTTTTGGTAGAAAAGTTCTTTAGGCAGCTGTTTCAGTTTGATTCCTCTGCTTATGTTTTAAGGTTTTTTCTTTCATTTATGAGAAAAACTTTTTTTTTGGTTGTGGATTTAATTTTCTCAACGGAAAATGGCTGTTATTATTTTATCCCTCCCTCTCTAGTGACTCTTGTGTGGAGTTCCACATCTTGGGTATTTTTATCCCGTCATATGCTCATGGACTCTTACCAATTACATGAAAGAAATCATAATTTATCTAAGAACTTACCTGATAAATTAATTTCTTTCATATTGGCAAGAGTCCATGAGGCTCACCCTTTTTATGGTGGTTATGATTTTTTGTATTAGTAAAATTGATGCAAACACGCGAATCCGCGGGATTAGCAGTACCTAGTATAAAGCTGTATAATTTGGCTGCCTTGGGAAAAATCGCGCTACACTGGCTTGCCGAAACAAGCTGGTTCTCTACTAAAGATATTGAAACATATTTAGTCTCCCCCCTTTCAGTTAAAGCTTTACTGCATGTTCAGATTAAAGATTTGCCCAGTTATATTAAGAGTTTAAGCTCGGTTAAAAATATAATTCAAGCCTGGCAAAACTTGTGTATTATTATAGGCTTAGATTACTCTTTTTCTGAATATTTACCCTTAATGGGTAATCCAGAGTTTATCCCAGGGATTAATCAGAAGGTATTTAGAGCATGGTCTACTAAAGGACTGAAGTCAGTATATCAATTTTTTATAGAAGGTGGAGGAATAATTTCCTTTGATAATTTATAGAGTCCGTTTGACCTTCCGAGTAATAATTTGTTTCCGTACTTACAAGTATGTCATTATATAAAGTTCAAGAATTGGGATGGTAGCGGGGCCGTCGCATGGTCTGAAATAAGATCGAGTATCATTATCTCTGGAGTCAAAGCTCCTTCAATCTCATTATTGTATAGTATTATGCTTGCCAAGCAAAGTAATACATTGATAGAAAAACTCTATGGAAAACAGAGTTTATTGACTCCAAGGATTGACCAAGAGACAATTAGGGTCAGCTGTAAAATAGTTAATGTAGAATACCAATGAGTTGGAAAGAGGGCCATATGAAACTCATTAATAACTTTTACTGTACACCACTGAAACTGTCTAAAATGTTCGCTAGTCAAATTTTTTCATGCCCACGATGTCTTTATATTAATGCAGACATTCTACACATGTTTTTTGGTTGCCCCAAGGTTGGACAGTTTTGGAAAAAGGTAGCTTTTTGGATCAACAATATTTATAAACTAAATATCCACCTTGATGCAGATTGTATTTTTTTCCTTAAAGGGACAGTCTACACCAGAATTTGTATTGTTTTAAAAGATAGATAATCCCTTTATTAATCTAATACGTGATACAATCACAGTGGAGGGGGCGCACAAGGTTATATATAATATAATAGAATAGTGCTCAGTACTGGCCCCTAGAGGCAATTTGCAGCTACAACAAATAATACAGACAGATTTTAATACAGACCAATAAAATCCTGTTAGATGTAATATGGTTAACTTTGTGTAAGTCTCTTTTGGTATAGAGAAAAAGAAAAAGTATTTTTGTATAATGGTTGGTATTGGCAGCCTCCTCTTCACCAGATGATCCAGAGAAGAACTATAAAACAGAAAACAACATAGGGGCGCCTCATATGTAGTATTATCTTGGTGATGACAGAAATACAACTGAATAGCCAAATGGGTACTCACATACTCCGAAAGCACACTTATGTGCTGGTAGGGACAGGCTGTAGATTTGTATAGGTGTAACAGCTCACCCGTTCAGGGATATTTCCAATACTGTAATGCTGCAGCAAATATGAAAAAGCAAAGGTTTAAGGTGGTTATGATTTTTTTTGTATAAAGCACAATTATTTCCAAATTCCTTTGTTGATGCTTTTTACTCCTTTCTTTTTCACCCACTACTTGGCTATTCATTAAACTGAATTGTGGGTGTGGTGAGGGGTGTATTTATAGGCATTTTGAGGTTTGGGAAACTTTGCCCCTCCTGGTAAGATTGTATATCCCATATGTCACTAGCTCATGGACTCTTGCCAATATGAAAGAAATGAATTTATCTGGTAAGTTCTTACATAAATTATGTTTTTGTAAACTTTAATACAAAAATACAGTTCATATTAAAGGGACATAAGACACACTTTTTTTTTCTTTCATGGTTCAGATAGAGCATACAGTTTTAAACAACTTTCCAATTTACTTCTGTTATCAAATTGTCTTTGTTTTCTTGTTATCCTTTGTTGAAAAGCTGGGATGTGAGCTCATTAGTGTGCACGTGTCCACAACACTATATGGCAGCAGTTTTGCAACAATGTTATACATTAGCAGGAGCACTAGATGGCAGCACTATTTCCTGTCATGTAGTGCTTCAGGCATGTGCACGCTACCTACCTAGGTATCCCTTCAACAAAGAATAACACGAGAACAAAGCAAATTTGATAATAGAAGTAAATTGCAAACGTTTTAAAAATTGTATTCTCTAAATAATGAAATAATTTTTGGGGGGTTTACTGTCCCTTTAATGTGAGCAAACTGGAGAAATTGGTTCAATTAGTCCTCAGTCCCAATATCTAAAATAGTCTATCTATACTATAATTGCGTTTGTAATGTCCGTTGCCGTCTGCAGTTGCGCACGCATCCTCAATGGAATGTTGGCAGTGCAAGGACAAAAGAATTCTATTGGCTGATTTGAATAGCCAATAAAATTTCACTTGCTCTCATCCTATTGGCTAATTTAAATAGCCAATAGGATTTGAGTAGCTTTCATCCTATTGGCTGATTTGAATTGGAAGAATCCAATCAGCCAATAGGAATTCAAGGGACGCCATCTTTAATCGCGTACCTTGAATTCACTATTCAGTGTACGGCGGAGATCTACGAAAAGGATCCTCCACGCTCCATGGCTCAGCGGTCGCTGGTCCTCAGTTCCAGGGTCGCGAGTCTTCAGCTCTGCGGTCTTCAGTCAGCACTGCTTCGCGCAGGATGTTCCTGGAAGAAGAAGAGGTTGCGCTTGGAAGAAGACTTCACCGCCTGGAACAGGACCTTCTCCACCGAACTTCAGGAACCGTGAGTACCAACCTGGGGGTTAGTATTTTTAAGGGTTTTTTGGGTGGGATTTGTTTTATTTAGATTAGGGATGGGCAGAAAAAGAGCTAAATGCCATTTTAAGGGCAATGCCCTTTTCAGGGCAATGGGTAGTTTTTTTAGTGTTAGGTTCTTTTATTTTGGGGGTTGGGGGGTTTAATGTTAGGTGGGACTTTGTATATTTTTTGTAAAAAAGAGCTGATTATCTTGGGGCAATGCCCTGCAAAAAGCCCTTTTAAGGGCTACTGGTAGTTTATTATTAGAGTAGGGGGTGTTTTTATTTTGGGGAATCTTTTTTAATTTAATAGGGACTAGGTTTAATTTTGTTAAATTTGGTAATTTTATTTTTTTATTTTTTTGTAATGTTAGCTTTTTTTATTTTTTGTAACTAGAATGTATTAGTTTAGGTAATTTGGTTTTATTTAAGGGGGTGTTAGGTTAGGGGGTGTTAGGTTAGTGTACTGTACTTAGTTATTTAAATAGTTATTTGCGTTGTGGGTTTTGGCGGTTTAAAGGGTTAATAAGTTAAATAGGTTTATTGCAATGTAGGGGTTTGCGGTTTAGGGGTTAATAGGATAAATAGGTTTATTGCGATGTAGGGGTTTTGTGGTTTAGGGGTTAATAGGGTAAATTGGTTTATTGCGATGTGGGGGTTTTGCGGTTTAGGGGTTAATAAGTTAAATAGGTTTATTGCGATGTAGGGGTTTTGCGGTTTAGGGGTTAATAGGGTAAATAGGTTTATTGCGATGTAGGCATTTTGCGGTTTAGGGGTTAATAAGGTAAATATGTTTATTGCGATGTGGGGGTTTTGCGGTTTAAGGGATAATAGGGTAAATAGGTTTATTGCGATGTGGGGGTTTTGCAGTTTAGGGGTTAATAGGGTAAATTTGTTTATTGCGATGTATGCATTTTGCTGTTTAAGGGTTAATAGGGTAAATAGGTTTATTGCGATGGGGGGGTTTTGCGGTTTAGGGGTTAATAGGGTAATTAGGTGTATTGCGATGTGGGTGGTTGACGGTTAAGTGGTTATTGATTTTAGTTTTAATTGTGATTTTTTTGGGGAAGGCGGAAATATAGGTTAAGAAATGTTAGGTTTATTTTTGGGAAGCGGCTCAGTCTAAACATTATATAGTCACAATGCATATAGTGACTGTAAAAATAATGTAGACACAGACATTTTTATTAATGCTTATTTTTTCTGTGTCAGTGTCCACATTATTGATACAGTAACTATGCATTGATACAGTATAAATTGTGTGGGCTGATCGCAACTTCCGAAAATATTTTACGGGGATAGGAATTAACATATACGTCAGTGTCAATCAAACACTGCACGTTTGTGGAAAGCCACGCCTCTCGCTCGCTGCAAATCGCGTGTATCGCTAGCGACTAACCACGCCCCTTCCTTGCACCGGTTAGTCAATTTAAATAATAAGTTAAATCATAATCTGACGCAGTTAGGAAAAAGCAGTCTGTGAGGAGAGTTGTTGTAGAGAGAGATCAGTTAGATTAATAGCGGAACATCGTATTTAGTTTAATTTTTTAGCATTATTAGTTATTACAACCAAAAAGCTTTTATAAAAGCTAAAGATAAGCCTGTTTTTATTTTTAATAGTTTTTTCAAAGCTTAAGTTGTTCAAAAAAAGAAAAAGATTGGACATATTTTACCTCATAAGCTTTATAGAAAGCTAAATTACAGAACATAAATATACTTATAAACCTTTTTTTAAAGCTAAAGTATTTAAAAAAAAAAAGTCTATTGCTACATAAGTAGCTAAGTAGGGTATAAAATGTAATATTAATTTATATAAATATATTATTATAAAGTATACTCTTTGTTTAAAAGGTATACTATTTTTTTATAAAAAATAAAATAAAAAAATTGGGTTTTATTTTTTAAAGTTAAAAAAAAAAGCTGTACATTTAACTATAGATTAGAATAATATAATAAAGATATTCAAAATCAGTTTAAAAAATAATTAGACTGCCCTCTGGGCAGGTTTATCGACTAGTACTCCTATAAACACGTAGCAAGGAAATGCCACATAAGTGATGAATACATTAAATTTGCCCCTGAATCCGTATTTGTGCGGAATATAATGGGGGGGAAATAAATAAATCAAAGTCTCAAAATAAAATAAAAGAGACCAGGTGAGAGCAAGAAGTGCGTACAGATGGCACTAAAAATAGCACAAACAAACACTCAGCTCACAGCCTGCATGACTACAGTTTTGTTGTACTGAGGGCAAAAATGGCGACTAGGCGCTTCTCCTTAAGCTCAAAAAATGAACACTATTTCCATCCCCGCTGCTTTCTGATAAAGTATAAACAAGAATAAAGCGCTACAGAGGGAGTTAGTCCTCAGCCTTGCAAAAGAACAAAATGCTGCATACAGACAAACGAATGTCGCTATAAAAGTGATCATACATAGAGGCCTACTTATCAAGCCGTCAACTTACTTGCATTCAACGGCACCAATACGCTCGCCTAACATCACGGCCGCAGACCTGAATACGCTCTCCATATTTAACAAAAAAAGCTGTCAAAAAGTCGCGCACCAAGTACGGGGCAATGAGCAGCTGACTGTTGTTAACTAGCAGTCATCGATCTTGCTGCTATTCGGCTTTTTCACAGCTTTATTTATACCCTGTCATTAAACACTGCCACTATACTAAACTGTTTAACAACTATCCCGCCGCTCCCAGACCCCGCCGCATCTACATAAAGTTAGTAACCCCTATCCCACTGCTCCCCGACACCGCTGTAACTCTAATAAACTTATTAACCCCTATTCCGCTACTCCCGGACCCACCCCCTGCTGCAACTAACTAAATGTATTAGCCCCTAAACTTCTGTCTGAAGATGGAGCCGCTCCGCTCCGGATGGATGAAGATAGAAGATGCTGTCTGGATGAAGACTTCTGCCCAGTGGGATGAAGACATCGGCCCACTTGGATGAAGACTTCTGCCGGCTTCGATGAGGACTTCTGCCGCTTCATTGGGTCTTCAGAAACTGTAAGTGGATCTTTGGGGGTTAGTGTTAGACTTTTTTAAGGGTTTATTGGGTGGGTTTTAATTTTAGATTAGGGTTTGGGCTTTTGAAAAAGAGCTAAATGCCCTTTTCAGGTCAATGGGGAGCTTAGGTTTTTTAGATTAGGTTTTTATTTGGGGGGTTGGTTGTGTGGGTGGTGGGTTTTACTGTTGGGGGGGTATTTGTATTTTTTATTTACAGGTAAAAGAGCTTTGGGGCAATGCCCCACAAAAGGCCCTTTTAAGGGCTTTTGGTAGTTTATTGTAGGCTAGGGTTTTTTTTTATTTTAGGGGGGGCTTTTTTATTTTCATAGGGCTCTTAGATTAGGTGTAATTAGTTTAAATATTTGATAATTTATTTTTTATTTTGTGTAACTTAGTGTTTATTTATTTTTTTTTTTAACTTAGTGTTTGTTATTTTTTGTAACTTAGTTATTAGTTTTTTGTAACTTTGTAATATTTAATAGTAGATTTAAATTATTTGAGTAGGGTTAAGTTTTTAACTATATAATATATTTAATTTAATTTGTAATTTAATGTAATTTTAGTATAACAGTTAGGGTAGATTAATTAATAGTTTAATATAGTTTAATGTAATTTAGTATAACAGTTAGGGTAGAATAATTATTAGTTTAATACAGTTTAATATAGTTTAATTTAAATCTAAAGGTAAGTTTAAATTTGTTATAAGATAGGGAGGAGTTAATATTTAATATAAAGTTAGCGGGTTGTTAGGTTTAGGGGTTAATAGGTTAATTTAGTTTATGCATTTGGAACATCTGTAATGACGTATGCATCGATCTGTGTCGGACTGAGACCTGCGGATCGAATGTTACGTCACAGATTTCAACTTTTGCCGGTCTGTAGGCTTTGATAAATAAGGGGAATCAGGCTCTCCACAATTACGCTGCAGAATTCCAGCGTATTTGCGGTTGACGGCTTGATAAATAGGCCTCATAGTATCTTTACTGCTGCCACAGAAAAAGCTGCTACTCCTTATAACTACAGTTATTAAACATGTCGGATTAAATGGCGCCCAAATGCAAAAGGCGCATCAGATGAAATCGCATAATGGACATAAAAAATATTAAAGTCCTTCTATTCATACGTAGTAGAAATAAGGAGAGACCAAGGGAATAGATAGTTTCACTATATCCCCTCCTTACGAGGGGCATGAACGCACAAGATAAACTGGCGGCACCATTAAATAAACTAACAGCCCAAAAAGTTTAGGTGAAAGCTTCGGCTACTATTACGCCAAAAAGCTCTACATGAAAATGAAAAGTTTATAAAAGTAACCCCATACAAGGAGTAAAGTAACATTCTCCTTAAATCCTATATAACACCCAAACTCCTCAACTACGGAGTGTAAAAGGGCCATAGACAAAAAAACCTTATCTAAGCTAAAATGGAGAATAAGGGTAGAAGAGGACATTATAAACCCACCAGTTGTGTGTAGAGGGTTAAAGTCAGAGTTGATATTGGAAATTGTTAGGACTGAGAAGGGAAGAGGTTGAGTGTTCCCACATTTCCTTTTTTGTTTTTTTGAGGATGGTTTTTACCTCAATAGTTAGAAAGTCTATATAAAGAGATTGCTGTATTTAAGGCAAATAATCCTTTGTTTACTTGACAGTAACGGATGAAATTTATGATTTGCTATAATTCTTGTGATATGTCATTATTTCAAACTTCTTTTTTTGTGCCTCTGCTGTAAAATATTGTACTTCTCTAATAAAAGATAATATAAAAACAATAAAAAAATACCATTATACAAACTAAAAAAAGCTAAAATTACAACAACAAAAAACAACTAACATTACAGAAAATAACAAACCAAATTATCCAAAATAAAAAGTTATTCCTTATCTAATATCCCTGTTAAAACAAAAAACACCCTAAAATAAAAAAAAAATAATATATAAATAAACTCTCAATAGTCCTTAAAAGGGCCTTTTGTGGGCATTGTCCTAAAGTCATATAGAAAAGGGACTGAGATGCTAGCTGTGTGATAACCCTACAGTCCCAAAATATTATAATATAAAGGTAACTCACTAAGGGTATGTTGGCTAAATGGTCAAAGTGTGTACCGTCGTACTGGCCTCATTGAAAACACACCCACTTGAGATAAATACTATGGCTCCCAGTGCTTGTATGAATAAGTTAGTGGCAATCAAAGGGATCTCTATTGTATGATCCAGTGCCAAAAAACAGCAGCAAATGAAAAACCAGCACAAACAAGCTGTAATAGTTCAGAACGGAGCTCTCTCAAGTTTGCCTAAACATGGCGTACTTACTCGGTACTTCAATGGGGGTCAGATGACTGCGGGGCTCCAAGGAGTCCTCTCTTCCAGTTTCACTCTGCCTTTACGCCGCTCATCCTAGTTCCTCCCTTGGTTTCCGGGTTGGTTACATGGTATGGGTGCGTCACTGGTCACATGACGTTTGCTGGCCAAAAAACACTCTCACATTCTCCCAAATCCATTGTCCTAAAGTCAACAGCTCTTTTGCTTAAAAAAAAACAAAAAAACAATTACCCCTAACATTACAACCCCCCCAAAATAAAATAAAAGCTAACTAAATAAACCCTAATATATCCATTGCCCTGAAAAAGGCATATGTATAGGCATATAAAAAAAAACTAACACTAAACCAAAATAGGTACTCACCATTGCTGAAGTCCGGCAATCCATCTTATTCCCGGTGGCGAAAGGTCTTCCTCCATCGTGGGTCCATCTTCTTGGTGGAGCAATTGGCAGCAGCGGTCATCAGCGACATGGAGGTCCTCTTCATGCGTTCATCCACTGCACACTGAAGATTGAATTAAAGGTACCCCTTTTATATTGGGGTACACATGCATTCCTATTTCCTGAAAAATTAAATTTTTTAGTCAGCGCAAGGCTTGCTGCGTCTGCCATTGTGTGGCGAGGTGGAATTGGAGTAAAGTATCTCCATTCTGCGCGCGTAAGTCCTTGCACTGCATATGTGATACCGACTGGTGACGCCAGTTCTATGTTAGTTTATGGAAGTAAAAACTGCGGGCGACGGGTAAAATATACGCACGTAACCTGTCTGCTGTGCGGTATATATAATGACTGCTCGATTAAACTAAAAATTGGCGACGCTGGGTTTTGTGCCCGTCGCCACTTATGTGATCGGGCCCTAAATTATTTAAGTCTATCTGACCATGGTAAGTATATAGGGTATTATATAGAAAATCTATATGACACTTATCTGAATGATAATGTTTTATCACATTACCACATTATCTAATTCTCCTAGATTCCAGGCCAAACCAAATAGAGTCTGAAGGGAATTGAATTATATAGGTACCTTAACTGCAATTGTGCAAAAAATCCGATCTAGACAGACAGTTCAAAATCTATTCTTAATCTGTCAAATAATTTAATTGTTTTACAATAAATTTGATCCAAATATTCAAATATATGTAGTGCGGTACGATAGGCAAAGTACTGCTCGACATATATATATATATATATATATATATATATATATATACACATATACATATATATATATATCCTTTTGGGTGGAGGGGTTAAAGGGACAGTCTACACCAGAATTTTTATTGTTTTAAAAGATAGATAATCCCTTTATTACCCATTCCCCAGTTTTGCTTAACCAACAGTTATAATAATATACTTTTAACCTCTGTGATTATCTTGTATCTAAGCCTCTGCAAACTGCCCCTTTATTTCAGTTATTTTGACAGACTTGCAGTCTAGCTAATCAGTGCCTGCTCCCAGATAACTTCACGTGCACAAGCACAGTGTTATCTATATGAAATACGTGAACTAACACCCTCTAGTGGTGAAAAACTGTTAAAATGCATTCTGAAAAGAGGTGGCCTTTAAAGGGACAGTATACTGTAAAATAGTTTTTCCCTTAATGTGTTTACAATTGCTTTTTCTCCAACATTGGTGTGTCCGGTCCACGGCGTCATCCTTACTTGTGGGAATATCTCTTCCCCAACAGGAAATGGCAAAGAGTCCCAGCAAAGCTGGCCATATAGTCCCTCCTAGGCTCCGCCCACCCCAGTCATTCTCTTTGCCGTTGCACAGGCAACATCTCCAAAGAGATGGTTAAGAGTATGTGGTGTTTAATTGTAGTTTTTTTATTCTACTATCAAGAGTTTGTTATTTTAAAATAGTGCTGGTATGTACTATTTACTCTGAAACAGAAAAAGATGAAGATTTCTGTTTGTGAGAGGAAGATGATTTTAGCAGACAGTAACTAAAATCGATTGCTGTTTCCACATAGGACTGTTGAGATGAAGTAACTTCAGTTGGGGGAAACAGCAGACTTTTCTGCTTAAGGTATGACTAGCCATATTTCTAACAAGACTGTGTAATGCTGGAAGGCTGTCATTTCCCCTCATGGGGACCGGTAAGCCATTTTCTTAGTCTCAAACAGAATAAAGGGCTTAATATGGGCTATAAAACTGGTAGACACTTTTATGGGCTAAATTGATTGCTTTATTTGGACATTTTAAACATGTTTATGCTGATAATTCACACTTATAAACTTGGGGAACGTTTTTTAACGTCAGGCACTATGTTAGACACCTTTTCCAGTCAGGAAGGGCCTTCCCAGTTGTAGGCTGAGCCTCATTTTCGCGCCATTACTGCGCAGTTGTTTTTGAGTGCAAGACATGCAGATGCATGTGTGAGGACCTGAAAGTAGTTGGAAAAGTTCCTAGAAGGCGTCATTTGGTGTCGTATTCCCCTCTGGGCTTGGTAAAGTCACAGCAAAGGCTGTAGCTGGGACTGTATAGGGGTTAAATCTGTAACCGGCTCCGGTTTCGTTATTTTAAGGGTTAAAGCTCTGAAAATTGGTGTGCAATACTTTTAATGCTTTAAGACACTGTGGTGAAATTTTGGTAAATTTTGAACAATTCCTTCATATATTTTCACATATTCAGTAATAAAGTGTGCTCTGTTTAAAATTTAAAGAGACAGTAATGGTTTTGTTTTAAAACGGTTTTTGTGCTTTATTGACAAGTTTAAGCCTGTTTAACATGTCTGTGCCTTCAGATAAGCTATGTTCTATATGTATGAAAGCCAATGTGTCTCCCCCTTCAAAATTGTGTGATAATTGTGCCATAGCGTCCAAACAAAGTAAGGACAGTACTGCCACAAATAATGAAATTGCCCAAGATGATTCCTCAGATGAAGGGAGTAGACATGGTTCTACATCATCTCCTTCTGTGTCTACGCCAGTTTTGCCCACGCAGGAGGCCCCTAGTACTTCTAGCGCGCCAATGCTTATTACCATGCAACAATTGACGGCTGTAATGGATAACTCCATAGCAAATATTTTATCCAAAATGCCTGCATATCAGAGAAAGCGCAATTGCTCTGTTTTAAACACTGAAGAGCAGGAGGGCGCTGATGATAATTGTTCTGTCATACCCTCACACCAATCTGAAGGGGCCATGAGGGAGGTTTTGTCAGATGGGGAAATTTCAGATTCAGGAAAAATTTCTCAACAGGCTGAACCTGATGTTGTGACATTTAAATTTAAATTAGAACATCTCCGCGCACTGCTTAAAGAGGTGTTATCTACTCTGGATGATTGTGACAACTTGGTCATTCCAGAAAAATTATGCAAGATGGACAAGTTCCTAGAGGTTCCGGTGCACCCCGACGCTTTTCCTATACCCAAGCGGGTGGCGGACATAGTGAATAAGGAGTGGGAGAAGCCCGGCATACCTTTTGTTCCCCCTCCTATATTTAAGAAATTATTTCCTATGTTCGACCCCAGAAAGGACTTATGGCAGACAGTCCCTAAGGTCGAGGGGGCAGTTTCTACTCTAAACAAGCGCACTACTATTCCTAGCGAGGATAGTTGTGCTTTCAAAGATCCTATGGATAAAAAATTGGAAGGTTTGCTTAAAAAGATTTTTGTACAGCAAGGTTACCTTCTACAACCCATTTCGTGCATTGTTCCTGTCACTACAGCAGCGTGGTTCTGGTTCGAGGAACTAGAAAAGTCTCTCAGTAGAGAGACTCCATATGAGGAGGTTATGGACAGAGTTCACGCACTTAAGTTGGCTAACTCTTTTATTTTAGATGCCGCTTTGCAATTAGCTAGATTAGCGGCGAAAAATTCAGGGTTTGCAATTGTGGTGCGCAGAGCGCTTTGGCTAAAGTCTTGGTCAGCGGATGTATCATCCAAGACAAAATTGCTTAACATCCCCTTCAAGGGTAAAACTCTCTTTGGACCAGAATTGAAAGAGATTATCTCAGACATCACTGGGGGAAAGGGCCACGCCCTCCCACAAGATAGGCCTTTCAAGGCCAAGAATAAGTCTAATTTTCGTTCCTTTCGTAATTTCAGGAACGGACCGTTCTCTAATTCTGCATCCTCTAAGCAAGAGGGTAATGCCTCACAGTCCAAACCAGCCTGGAAACCGATGCAAGGCTGGAACAAGGGTAAGCAGACCAAGAAGCCTGCTACCACTAACAAAACAGCATGAAGGAGTAGCCCCCGATCCGGGACCGGATCTAGTGGGGGGCAGACTCTCTCTCTTTGCTCAGGCTTGGGCAAGAGATGTTCAGGATCCCTGGACGCTAGAAATAGTTTCTCAGGGTTATCTTCTGGAATTCAAGGAACTACCCCCAAGGGGAAGGTTCCACATGTCTCACTTATCCTCAAACCAAATAAAGAGACAGGCGTTCTTACATTGTGTAGAAGACCTGCTAAAGATGGGAGTGATACACCCAGTTCCAATGACGGAACAAGGAATGGGATTTTACTCAAATCTGTTCGTAGTTCCCAAAAAAGAGGGAACCTTCAGACAAATTCTGGATTTAAAGATCCTAAACAAATTTCTCAGGGTACCATCGTTCAAAATGGAAACCATTCGAACGATTCTACCCACTATCCAGGAAGGTCAATTTATGACTACCGTGGATCTAAAGGATGCGTACCTACATATTCCTATCCACAAAGAACATCATCAGTTCCTAAGGTTCGCCTTTCTGGACAAACATTACCAGTTTGTGGCCCTCCCATTCGGATTAGCCACTGCTCCAAGGATTTTCACAAAGGTTCTCGGGTCCCTTCTAGCGGTTCTAAGACCGAGGGGCATTGCAGTAGTACCATACTTGGACGACATTCTAATACAAGCGTCGTCCCTTTCAAAAGCAAAGGCTCATACAGACATCGTTCTGGCCTTTCTCAGATCTCACGGATGGAAGGTGAACATAGAAAAAAGTTCTCTGTCTCCGTCAACAAGAGTTCCCTTCCTGGGAACAATAATAGATTCCTTAGAAATGAGGATCTTTCTGACAGATGTCAGAAAGTCAAAACTTCTAAGCGCTTGTCAAGTTCTTCATTCTGTTCCACGTCCTTCCATAGCTCAGTGCATGGAAGTAGTAGGGTTGATGGTTGCAGCAATGGACATAGTTCCTTTTGCGCGAATTCATCTAAGACCATTACAACTGTGCATGCTGAAACAGTGGAATGGGGACTATACAGACTTGTCTCCAGTGATTCAAGTAGATCAGAAGACCAGAGATTCACTCCGTTGGTGGATATCCCTGGACCACCTATCCCAGGGAATGAGCTTCCGCAGACCAGAGTGGGTCATTGTCACGACCGACGCCAGTCTAGTGGGCTGGGGTGCGGTCTGGGAATCCCTGAAAGCTCAGGGACTATGGTCTCGGGAAGAGTCTCTTCTCCCGATAAACATTCTGGAACTAAGAGCGATATTCAATGCTCTCAGGGCTTGGCCTCAGCTTGCAAAGGCCAGATTCATAAGATTCCAATCAGACAACATGACGACTGTTGCGTATATCAATCATCAGGGGGGAACAAGGAGTTCCCTGGCGATGAAAGAAGTAACCAAAATAATACAATGGGCGGAGAATCACTCCTGCCATCTATCTGCGATCCACATCCCAGGTGTGGAAAACTGGGAAGCGGATTATCTGAGTCGTCAGACATTCCATCCGGGGGAGTGGGAACTCCACCCGGAGATTTTTGCCCAGTTGACTCAATTATGGGGCATTCCAGACATGGATCTGATGGCGTCTCGTCAGAACTTCAAGGTTCCTTGCTACGGGTCCAGATCCAGGGATCCCAAGGCGACTCTAGTGGATGCACTAGTAGCGCCTTGGACCTTCAACCTAGCTTATGTGTTCCCACCGTTTCCTCTCATTCCCAGGCTGGTAGCCAGGATCAAACAGGAGAGGGTCTCTGTGATATTGATAGCTCCTGCGTGGCCACGCAGGACTTGGTATGCAGACCTGGTGAATATGTAATTGGTTCCACCATGGAAGCTACCTTTGAGACAGGACCTTCTTGTTCAGGGTCCATTCGAACATCCAAATCTGGTCTCCCTCCAGCTGACGGCTTGGAGATTGAACGCTTGATTCTATCAAAGAGTGGATTTTCAGATTCGGTGATTGATACTCTGGTTCAGGCCAGAAAACCGGTAACTAGAAAGATTTACCATAAAATATGGAAAAGATATATCTGCTGGTGTGAATCCAAGGGATTCCCTTGGAATAAGGTAAAAATTCCTAAGATTCTTTCCTTTCTGCAAGAAGGTTTGGATAAAGGATTATCTGCGAGTTCTCTAAAGGGACAGATTTCTGCTTTATCTGTCTTACTACACAAACGACTGGCAGCTATGCCAGATGTTCAAGCATTTGTTCAGGCTCTGGTTAGGATCAAGCCTGTTTACAGACCTTTGACTCCTCCCTGGAGTTTAAATCTAGTTCTTTCAGTTCTTCAAGGGGTTCCGTTTGAACCTCTACATTCCATAGATATTAAGTTGTTATCTTGGAAAGTTTTGTTTTTGGTTGCTATTTCTTCTGCTAGAAGAGTTTCAGAGTTATCTGCTCTGCAGTGTTCTCCGCCCTATCTGGTGTTCCATGCAGAAAAGGTGGTTTTGCGTACTAAGCCTGGTTTTCTTCCAAAGGTTGTTTCTAACAAAAATATTAACCAGGAGATAGTTATACCTTCTTTGTGTCCGAATCCAGTTTCAAAGAAGGAACGTTTGTTACACAATTTGGACGTAGTCCGTGCTCTAAAATTCTATTTAGAAGCTACAAAAGATTTCAGACAAACATCTTCTCTGTTTGTCGTCTATTCTGGTAAAAGGAGAGGTCAAAAAGCGACTTCTACCTCTCTTTCCTTTTGGCTTAAAAGCATCATCCGATTGGCTTACGAGACTGCCGGACGGCAGCCTCCTGAAAGAATCACAGCTCACTCCACTAGGGCTGTGGCTTCCACATGGGCCTTCAAGAACGAGGCTTCTGTTGATCAGACTTGGTCTTCACTGCACACTTTTGCCAAATTTTACAAATTTGATACTTTTGCTTCTTCGGAGGCTATTTTTGGGAGAAAGGTTTTGCAAGCCGTGGTGCCTTCCGTTTAGGTAACCTGATTTGCTCCCTCCCTTCATCCGTGTCCTAAAGCTTTGGTATTGGTTCCCACAAGTAAGGATGACGCCGTGGACCGGACACACCAATGTTGGAGAAAACAGAATTTATGCTTACCTGATAAATTACTTTCTCCAACGGTGTGTCCGGTCCACGGCCCGCCCTGGTTTTTTAATCAGGTCTGATGAATTATTTTCTCTAACTACAGTCACCACGGTACCATATGGTTTCTCCTATATTTTTCCTCCTGTCCGTCGGTCGAATGACTGGGGTGGGCGGAGCCTAGGAGGGACTATATGGCCAGCTTTGCTGGGACTCTTTGCCATTTCCTGTTGGGGAAGAGATATTCCCACAAGTAAGGATGACGCCGTGGACCGGACACACCGTTGGAGAAAGTAATTTATCAGGTAAGCATAAATTCTGTTTTTTACCAACTGCAGAGTAAAAAAATGTATGAAAATTAGCTTTTTAATGTTTATTTGTGTATTTTAAAGCTCTGATTTTGTGTTTTGAAGCCACAACCTAATAAAATGGGTTGAGCTTGTAGGTATAATCAGATCTCATTTCTGTATCACATTGTGTACATATACCTGCTTCTTTATCTTATATCTGTCCATAAAACAATCACCAATACTTGGAGAGAACAATGGAAAATCAACATTTTATTACCTTATCTCTGCTATATCCCACTGGGAGTGTAATTTCTTCTGCTGGCTGTGTTTACAAAGCTTATCTATAGCTTTGACCTGTGGCCACAAACTTTCAGAATAGGGGGGGATACCACATGCTAAATAAACTATTTCAAATGCCGATATAAAGGAAAAGGAGCTACTTGTAAACAATTTAATACACTCCAGCAGGTAAAGTGGATCATTGGGAACAAATTGAAGGGGAGAAAATATTTGAGTAAACTGTCCCTTTAAGGTCTAAGAAATTAGCATATGAACCTCCTAGGTTAAGCTTTCAACTAAGAATACCAAGAGAACAAAGCAAAATTGGTGATAAAAGTAAATTGGAAAATTGTTTAAAATTACATGCTCTATCTGAATCATGAAAGTTTATTTTGGCCTAGACTGTCCCTTTAACTATGAAAAGAATTTCTGTTTAAGGAATTTTAAAATCAAATTTTAGATCTACATAGCATAAATCATCAATTAATCACTACATTGCAAAAGATCTGCATACAAGGTTTAAAAACACAGTTTTATCACAGTTTAAAAAGATTTGTAAATCAAAAGCAGTTTAGGGATACACCATTTGAAAGGTCTGGTTGAATTAATTTTCCTGGTCTCCTGCTGTGGCCAATTGACCTTGTGATTTGATGTAAGCAATCACTGTGCAGAATGCTATACAATACTATATCACCTCAGTATCTCTGGAGGGAATGGAACATGCACAATTTTCAGCTGTATTTTAAAGAAATAACAGAAACATAATAAATGTATATTGCAATATTTTTCATTAAAAAAAATTATATGGCGATACTTACATATGTTTGTTTTGTTGTTTTATTTTTTTTTAACAACATAAACTGAAAATGTTGCTCCCTGGCAGGTGTTTTATTAGCATAGAAAAACAAAACTTTGCAGTGTACTGTATTAATTTTGTCAGTTTTTCCTAAAAAGTGTAGTTTTAATATTGTCAAAAGATGCTGGACAATATACTGAACACCTCAGAACCCTGATTTGCAATATGTCACTAAGTGTGTACTGACAAAGTGCTCATTTACATACACAGCAAAGGAGATAGCATACTTTTCAAGGATTATATACCTGGACTGCAAAACAATTTGAATGTTGCTGTCATTTGCAAATGCTGTTAAAACATTTGTTTTGTATGCAATGTAAATTTCTTTATGTGAGCGCACGTTCTGTGAGTTCATTAGAGATGCAAATGAGTGTAAGAGATAACAAGTCTGCAAGTGGCTTTGAACCTGCTTGTAACGGGTGGGGATGGGAAATGATTATTCACTTGGGGATGATCCCTCCTTTGTACAGGAATGCAGCTGCACAGCATTCTGAATAGGAATGTCTTTCATGCAGGGGAACACTAGGTGGGCCAAACCTGCTGTCAGTTTCTGTTGCAGCTTTTCACGTTTTACAATTGTAGACTAATTGTGTAAACAAAGTGATTGTTTCCAGTCATATGCGAAGATATAACCTGGAAATTGCATTGTCTGGAATGCAGATGTCTTCATACTTTATACTGAGACAGTGACTCACAAATTGTCACAATAAGGTGTGGAGGGCAGTATTTTGCAAGGCTCTTACTAAATTAATTTCTAAGAACTGATGAATCCAACATACATGAAGTATAGATTTAAACTAGAAACAAAGATTTGATGGCAGATAAGAACCATATGCCCAACAAATCTGCCAAAATAACTATAAAGCATAAGCTTAATTAGTTCATAGGATAGCCTGATGCGTATTCAATGCATACTGGACCCCTCCCCCCCCCCCACACACACACACACACCACCACTGTGTTTGTCTTTACCACCCCTAATGGAAGTTTACTTCAGTAATTGACCACCCTTTCTGCATTGATTAATATATATGTATATATATGCATTATGGTTTGGCACTTACTTTACACACACTAACATACAATGTAAAAAAAGGTTTGGCTTTTTATGTCTTTTCTGTTAAAGTATCAGTTCTAGGGGGATATCGACACGCTATGTACCCTAATTCATCACTGTAACACCCCTAAACATCAAAGAGGCCAAATAGGCTAAATTTATATCATAATGACTATTTAAATTACCTGCTTTAAACAGAGCAAAAGGTAGAGACTAAAGAAAGGGGATTTACAGCAAAAGTAAGATACAGAATAAGGTCCCTCACCAGTAGCCCTGCAGTCTTGAAATTGAACTTTGTAGTTAATTTGCTCAACCTGAAAATGTTTTGTTCGAATTACATATATTCAATCCAATTTTCAATGCTTTGATAATAATCCTTTAATATGTTTCCAATGACTTGTTATAGCAGTTGCAGAGTATAAATTGTAAGATAAAATGCTTCTTTATGTATGTTTTTGTATATGAAATAGCGGATTGTTGTTCTTGCAGAGAAACACACACATGCTTCTTTATATTATCTATGTTAATAAATAAACAGCTACTATTGTTTTCAAATGACTACTGGTCTTTTGGCATATTTTATTTGACATAATTACAGCTGGAGAGAGTTGTGTTCAGACCAGTCACCAAAGACTCATTTCACTACAGCCCAGTATATGTTACCGCTTGGCAGCAGCGGTTCATACGGATGTATAATGGACAGCCCAATTACAGCAGAGTTTCCAGCAATACCAGCTAGCCCGCATCATAGGAGGCGGGACATACGCAGTGGTGTTGATAAAGGAGTGGAGGAGGATCTGGAGGAACTACCTGGATAGCCATCCTACCCGAACAACGAGGCTTTGGGACCGAAGGCGTGGAGGGGGATATACACTGCTTTGTCCCAGGACCTGTGAGACCACAGAGAGGTACGCAGTGCCGCACACCGTAGCTGGGCATACATTTTTGCTGGGCCTATACATGTAACCAGAACTGTAACTATGGAGCTAGTCCAGTCTTCTTATACCAAGCACATTATTAACATGTCGCCTAACTAAGGGAGGATATGACACCATTTCGCAGTATCATCTGATGAACTTTTCTATTAGTACACCACTTATAGCTGATTACTTCATCAAGGGAAGACACCGACTTTCCCAGGAGATAATTTACGCTATAACTTAGACACGACTTACTGATAGATACTGGACTCATATATATATATACAAAACTGACTTACTAATATTCAACAGATCTCTTAAATCTTTTTAATTACCAAAGTCCAATACTTAGGGCCCGATGATCTAAACCTCTCCGCTCTGGCGAGATGATCTAAACTTCTCCCCTCTGGCGAGATTATCTAAACCTCTCCCGTCTGGGAGATTATCTAAACCTCTCCTCTCTGGCGAGATTATCTAAACCTCTCCCCTCTGGTGAGATGATCCAATACATTTCATCAGTACCGCGAGGTCTCTCAAAGACTTTTAAAAAGGCAATTTTTTCTTGAGAGTTGTTTATCTCTCTATGCGGAGTTATGGATGGGAAAGAAAGATTTAGCAACATTTCTCTCCATGCCGGCTGTTTTGATCATCAGAACCTTAGACAGAACAATTGAAAATTTACATTTTATCTCTCCTAATCTCCACTAGGAGTGTAATTTCTACTGATAGTTTTGTTTACAGAGCTTTTCTATAACCAACACTTATAGGGACAGTATACACCAATTTTCATATAACTGCATGTAATAGATACTACTATAAAGAGGAATATGCACACATACTGATATAAAAATCCAATATAAAACCTTTTAAACTTACTTAGAAGCTCCCAGTTTAGCACCATTGATTAGGTTAGGCTTGGACATTGACTAAAAGGGGCTGGGAAAGCAGGAATAATAGACACTCCCCCCTCCCCTACATATGAAAAGAACAATTATATAACCAGGAGTCTGTAGACATCAGTATATATCAAAAACTTTGGGGCTTGGTTAGGAGTCTGAAAATCAGCACAATGTTTTTTAAAAATAAGTAAAACAATAAATTTTGACAAAAACATTTTACAAAAATGGATCACTTACAAAACATTTATGCAAAGAAAATTATAGTGTACAATGTCCCGTTAAAGGGACAGTCTAGTAAAAATGTAACTTTCAAGATTCAGATAGGGCATGCAATTTTACACAACTTTCCTATTTTTATCATCTAATTTGCTCTGTTCTCTTGGTTTTCTTTGTTGAAAGCTAAATCTAGGTAAGCTCATATACTAAATCCCAAGACCTTGAAGACTGCCTCTTATCTCAGTGCATTTTTACAGATTTTTACAGCTAGATAGCGCTAGTTCATGATACCTAGGAGTCAGCACTGATTTGCTAAATAGCAAGTCTTTCAAAAGAACTGAAATAAGGGGACAGTCTGCAGAGGTTATGCTTACTTGATAAATTAATTTATTTTATAGGGTGAGAGTCCACAATCCATTACTCCTGGAATTACTCTTCCTTACCATTTGGAGGGGGCAAAGATTCCCAAACCCCAGGAGCTCAATAAAACCCTTCCCACCTCACAGTTACCTCAGTCTAACATATAGCCAAGTAAAATGAGGTATGAAGAAGGAATAAGAATCATAAAAAGAGCAGGGGATAAAGATGTGCTCAAGAAAAAAAAAAAAAAACTGGGTGGGGTCTCGTGGACTCTCACCACAAGCAAACACATCAAAATGGTAGAATTTAGTAAAAGTATTTAAAGACCAAGTAGCTGCCTTGCAAATTTGATCAACTGAAGCCTCATTCTTGAAAGCCCAAGAAGTGGCCACTGACCTTGTAGAATGAGCAGTAATCTATTGTGGTACAGGCTGACCTGCCTCCAAGTGAATCAAAAGTTTGAACCAAGAAGAAGCCATAGAAATTACAGAAACATTCTGACCTTTTCCAACACCAGAAAAATGAAAAAACAAACTAGAAGTCTGTCTGAAATTCTTAGTAGCATCAATATTATATTTCAATGCTCTAACAACATCCAAATTATGCAAAGATTTCTCTGAAACATTTTTTTGGGATTAGGACACAAAGCAGGAACAACAATCTATCTGCTTAAATAGTCTGAAGAAATAACTTTAGGCAAAAAGTTTAATTTAGTCTTTAAGACTGCTTTATCCTGATAAAAAATAAGATAAGGAGGATCACTGGAAAGAGCAAACTCTTCTATCAGAAGAGATAGCCAAAGGGAATAAAACTTTCCAAGAAAGCAATATAACATCCACCTTATGCATAGGTTCAAAAGGAGGAGCCTAAAGGATGTCATCACCAAGATAAATTAAAGGTTTAACACGGGTAAAGCCTGAGCAAAATTATGAATATCAGTAAAATTAGCAATCTTCCAGAAATCTGCCCCTTCAGAGAACTGGCAGCAGGGCCGCCATCAGGGGGTGACAGGGGTGACTCCTGTCAGGGGCCCAATGAGCTAGGGGGGCCCCATGAGGCAAGAAATAAAAAAAAAAAATTTTTTTTTTTTTTTTTTTTTTTTACATTTTGGCAGCTACCAGTGGGTACTACAGCAGAGTACTAATTGAGCATGGGAAATTTTATTACAAGGAGTAAAGTATTAGCATTTGAGAGGATTTCTGAGTGTGCACTAAACCGCTGTGCACAGTGTGAGACAGACTTCGCACTTTGTTTGTAGAGTGTGTGCCTGAGTCAGAACAGCTGATCACTTTCATTTGCAGAGGAGGTAGGAATTACTTAGCAAATGTTTTTTATTTCTTTGTGCAATTTAAGATTGTAACTTTAGTGTGGTAGTAGTTGTATGGTGGGGCCAGGGGTCCATAAAAACACATTTTTTTTAGCAGCAGTGTATTTATGATTATTTGACAATGCTGTAGAAATTCTATAATTAAACCCATGCAGAAATGTTTCCTCCTCAATACACAAATGATATATATTACATTCCAGTTTACTGCCCCTTTATGCAAGGACTTTCCAGATACAAGGAGGCATTTTATCTAAGATTTTTACATCTGCATAACATGTTATACTCTCAGACATAGATTGCTCAGTGTTGGAAATGAGACAGGTTAACTTAAAACTGTTCAGTTTACTCTACAGCTGACTTAATTTTGAAATGCATACCAACAAGCTTAAATCCTGCATTTAACCAGATCTAATGGTATGAGTACCATTGTGAATCCTTATGTGTGAGTGTGTGTGTATGTTTCAGTGTATGTTACTACCTTTACAACATTTCCAAGTTTAAATAGACACTTAAGAATAAAGTGCATATACATTTTAGTCACTTGGTCAAAAATTGCACATGTCAAAGTGGGGGGGGGGGGGCCCTGATCAATGGTTAAGTCAGGGGCCCCAACATTTCTAGTGGCGACCCTGACTGGCAGATAAGCCCTTATCCAAACCATCCTGCAAAAACGGCAAAATCCTAGGCATTAAAAAAGAATGCCAGGAAAAAAACATTATATATACACCAAGAAGGCCTTCCAACCCTTATGATAAATCTTCCTAGTTACAGTCTTAGGAGCCTAAATTAAGATTTCAATCACAGAATCAGAGAAACCTCTATGCCTAACGAATAACCATACAATTTCCATGCCATCAAGTCCAGACACTTGAGATCCAGACCTTAAGACAGAAGGTCTGACTGTAGAGGACGAGGCCAAGGAGGATGACTGGACATCTGAACCAGATCTGCATACCAAATCCTGCATGGCCAAGCTGGGGCAATCAGGATTATTGATTATTTCTCTAGGCATATCTTGGCGATCACCCTGGAAAGAAGAACCAAAGAGGGAAAACAGATAATCAAGCTGAAATTATCAAGAAGCTACTAGAGCATCCACAAACTCTGCCTGAGGACCCCGCAAAGTATCTTGGAAGGTTGTTGTTCAAAAGTGAAGCCATCAGATCTATCTTTGGGAGACTCCAAAGATCCACAATCTGATTGAACACATCCTGGGCAAGAGACCACTCCCCTGGATGTAGAGATTGACGACTGGTTAAGTCTGCTTCCCAGTTGTTCACTCCTGCAATATGAATCGCAGAGATTAGACATTAATTAATTTCGGCCCAAAAGAGAATTCGCCCCACTTCCCTCATAGCATTCACAAAATCTGCCTGAGGATTCCTGGACCTTGCAAAGTACCTGGGAAGTTTGTTGTTCAATTGAGAAGCCATCAGATCTATCTCTGGGAAACTCTAAAGACCCACAATCTGATATAACACATTCTGGGGAAGAGACCATTCCCCTGGATGTAGAGATTGACAACTGATTAAGTCTGCTTCCCAGTTGTTCACTCCTGGAATATAAATCACAGAGACTAGGCAGGAATTGATTTCTGTCCATGAGAGGGTTCTAAATACTTCCCTTTTGGCTAAGGAACTGCGAGTCCCCCCCCTGATGGTTGACATAAGCCACTGCTGTGAGATTGTCTGTTTGAAAATGGAGATGAGACTCCCTTTTCAACAGAGGCCAAGCCTGAAGGTCCCTAAAAATAGCACAGAGTTCAAGAACATTTATTGCTAAACTCCTTGTGCTCTCCGAGACCCCCAAAATGCTCCCCAACCTGAAACACTTGCATCTATAGTGATCACAGTCCAGGTAGGATGAGGAAAAGAAGGCCTCTGAATAATGAACTGATGATCCAGCCACCAAGTCAGAGGGGGATATCTATCAAAGCATCAACTATGTTGCATTCGCCGGCATCAATATGCTCGCCTAACTTCGCGGTCGTGTATCTCAATACACTCTCCTTATTTATGAAAAAAGCCAGCAAAAAGACGCGCACCAAGTAAGGGGCGATGAGCATCGGACTGTTGTTAACTACCAGTCATCGATCTAGTGTCTATTCGGCTTTTTCCCAGCTTTATTTATACCCTGTCACTAAAAGCCACCACTATACTAAAATGATTAATCCCTATCCCGCCGCTCCCCGACATTGCCGCAACCTAAATAAAGTTATCAACCCCTATCCCGCCACTCTCCGACATCGACGCAACCTAAATAAAGTTATTAACCCCTATCCCGCCACTCCCCAACATCCCGTCAACCTAAATAAAGTTATTAACCCCTATCCCGCCGCTCCCCAACACCGTCACAACCTAAATAAAGTTATTAACCCCTATCCCGCCGCTCCCCGCCACCGCCGCCACTATATAAACGTATTAACCCCTAAACCTCTGGTCTTCCACATAACTAACTAAACCTATTAACCCCTAAACCGTCAGCCCCCCCACCGCCAAAAACTAAATTAAGATATTAACCCCTAAACCTAACAACCCCCTAACTTTAAATTAAAATTACAACATCCCTATCTTAATATAAATTAAAACCTACCTGTAGAATTAAAATAAACTATTTTAAACTATTAATTAACCTACCCTTACTATTATACTACAATTGAATTAAACTACCAATTAAATAAACAAAATTACATATTAAAAAACCTAACCCTACTAAAAAATGTTTTATACAATTAAACATTATTAAAAGTACTAAATTACAGAAAAAAGCAAACACTAAGTTACAAAAAAAAACAAACACTAAATTACGAAAAATTAAAAAAAACAAATTATCGAAAATATAAAAGAATTACACCTAATCTAATAGCCCTATCAGATTAGGGGTGGCAGATTAGGGGTGTTTAGACTGAGGGTTTATGTCTACCATAGAAATCAATGGATTATATTTCTTTGTCTTGCAGCATCGAACAAAACCTTTTGCTGCTTTCAGACTCCTATTGATTTCTATGGCATCCGCGGCCTCCAGGGTGGCGGATCGAAAACCAGGTATGCTGGGTCAGAATAGCCGCGAGCGTACCTGTTAAAAGTTTGATAACTGGGAAAAAGTGTCAGATAGAGCCGAATGTGTATTCTGAACATCTGTAATGACGTAAGCATCGATCTGTGTCGGATTGAGATTGCCGGTTCGTATGTTATGTCACAAATTTCAACATTTGCTGGTCTGTAGGCTTTGATAGCTAGGTCGGATCAATCTCGCAACAATTGTGATGCAGAATTCCGCCATATTAGCGGTTGACACTTTGATAGATAGGCCTCAGAGACTGACTTGTACTGGGATCCAGAAAAATCTTTTGAGACAGCTGAGTATGATCCCTGCACCACTGATGAAGCATACAAAGCTGAAGAGGTCTCATGTGAAAACAAGCCAAATGAATTACATCAGATGCTGCAATCATGAGCCCCAAAACTACAAATTAGTCTATACTGTACCTTTAAGGATATAATCTTTAAAGGGCCATGATACCCAAATGTTGAAACACTTGAAAGTGCTGCAGCATAGCTGTAAAAAGCTAACTAGAAAATATCACCTGAACATCTCTGTGTAAAAAAAGAAAGATATTTTACCTCAAAATGTCCTAAGTATTCAAACCCCATTGCAGAGGACTTTAAGCAGCAAATCAGTATGTCTGTCCCAGGACAGGCAAGGGAGTGAGCCTCATGCACGCTCATCTTATTTACCTATTCAGTTTAAGGAACTTTACTATGAAATCTCATGAGAGTTAAAGGGACACTAAACCCAACATTTTTCTTTCGTGATTCAGATAGAGAATACGATTTTAAACAACATTCCAATTTACTATAATCTAATTTGCTTAATTTTCTAGATATCCTTTGTTGAAGAAATAGCAATGCACATGGGTGAGCCAATCACACAAGGCATCTATTTGCAGCCACCAATCAGCAGCTACTAAGCCTATCTAGATATGCTTTTCAGCAAAGAATATTAAAAGAATTAAGCAAATTAGATAATATAAGTAAATTAGAAAGTTGTTTAAAATTGCACGCTCTTTCTAAATCATGAAAGAAAAAATGTGGGTTTCATGTCCCTTTAAGTGAAATCTCATGAGATCACAGTAAAAGAGTTCATGACCTCAGCACTTCTGATGCTGATTGGCTGCTGTTCATTTCTTCATTTTTATTATTTTTACTTGCAGCTGAAGTATAACTTTTTACACAGAACTTACTCTGCTGAGCTGAGGAAATTGTGAGGTAAAATATCTTCCTTTTTTACATAGAGATGCTCAGGTGATATTTTCCTGTCAGCTTTTTACAGTTTTACTGCATCAGTTTCAAGTGATTTAGCATATGAGTATTATGTCCCTTTAAAGGGATTTTACACAGTGCTCCTTTGGTAAAAAAAAAAAATGTTAAATCAAATTAAATATAAAAAAAAAAGTTAAATTAAAAAACAAATGTATAAAAAACAGCAAATAATTTACTTGTTTACTTACAAAATTAGCACTTAGAAATTCTCAGTGTAGCCAAAGCCTCCAGTGTTTTAAGAGCAGAGGATTTTCAAAACCTATTTTTTTATTCAGTCAGTTCTGGGCATGAGCAAATCTGACTCCCTGTTATCTAGTGGTCTATGCTGTAGCCTAGAAGTTTTATGACATTAGGCTAATATACATTTCCTGCAAAGTCCTCCTCCTCTATGTAGGGCTGTGACAGGTAGCACAAATATAGTGTAAAAAATAGATTAATAAAAGGTAAAAAGCCAGTCTGTATGATTGGAAAACAGAATGGATTCATTTCAGAACCTAAATTAGGTGACATGGATATTCCAGGTCATCAGAATTACCAAGTATTTTTATTCTGAGCCTCTAGTAAATTAAATTTAGTTGACTGTTTTTCCCCCCAGAAAATGATCTGATAGCATCAAACAAGCTGCCAGTTGTTTTTGTTCCAAAAATAATATGTCCAATATTTTAGAATCCAATGTCATCTTTTAATTAATTTGATTCTACAGGAGCTATAGGATCATCCTTCCTAACATTCACAGAATGTGTTTTTATCTAAAGGTATTGTCATGTTTGATGCCAGATCTAGGGTTGCCAGTCATCTAGTGTACCAGCATCAACTGTTAGTCCAGGTCAATATAGACAATAAATGTAGGAATAAATGACCTGTTATGGTAGAACTTATTCTAATTGTGTGGTAATCTAAAAGAAATAAATGGTCAGTTAAACTTTAAATTCTTATTTATGCAGTATAATTATTTATGTAAATGAATGCTAATTAACAGCTAGTCTTTTATTTAATATACAGTTAGCAAAACTAGGCATTACTTATTTTATTGTTTACATTGCTCCCAATGGGATTTTTCCATCAAAATAAAGTTTTTTCAGGACATATTTATTTCTTAAAAAAGTTTTTTTCCAATTAAAATTTTAATTTTGAAAGTGTAGTCCCTTTATTATATCCAGACATGAAATATTGATCAAGACTGCGCCTCTGTTATGTAAGCTTGTTGTTCTCAAAGGTCTTTTGTTCTAAACGTATCAGAGATGACTAATTGTAACAGGATGATATTTTGTTTTTGTTTTCAAGGACCATTAAACAACATTTCAACAATGCGCAAAAAACATTATTTTGCTTCTTTTTTACTGTAAAATACATCTGAAATTTATAGAGACGTGCTTTATGGCAGTTTCATTAGCTGCCGAATGAGGAAGAACGCCTTGCAGCATTCGGTTTTTTTCAGAGCCGGATTTCTTCTTAAGGAAGTGCAACACACTAAGAACTGGAATTGCACATATCTTAGTGTGTTGCACTTTCACAAGAGTAAATGTGAACTGCAGAATGCACATCCCTTCACATTTGTAATTGCTCCACTTTTTCCCAAGAAGGCTTGGGTTAATAATTTTTTAGCTTATTTATCTGAAAGCTTTTAGTTACCCCCCCCCCCCCAGTCTCTGTATTCTCTGTAGTTATTTGTTCTTTTAAGGTGAATCATCAGTTTTGCATCAACAAGCATGAATGGAAAAGCTTTCTTTGCAATAGCAGTTAGCATACTAGGTAGTTAAGGTGTGAATATTATTGTGTACATATACATATATATATATATATTTAGCTGTTAGATGGAGATTAAAAAGGGAAATATGTCTGTTTAAATACCTGTTAAATAAATTATTATTAATTAACTAAGTTGAATCAGTGCAAAAACCACATTGAGAGAAGAGAAGAGGACAGGTTAACCCAGTAACTCTTCTTAAAGGGACAGTAAACCTTAAAAATAATGTTTATAATTCTGCACATAGCGCAGAATTATATAACATTATATTAGCGATTATATTAGCGCAAACATTATAAAACATAATTTCCCCTTTGAATTTTTTAAAAAACTGCTGTTTTACAGACCCGCTCTCTGTGATCTTCTGAGCAGGTCTGTTTTTTTCAAACAGCGCATCGGGCCAGCTGTATAGTCACAGCCCGGCCCGACCGTGCTATAGCATTAAGTGCAGCTCGCTCCTGCTCTGTCTGACAGCAGGAGCGAGCTGCACTTAGTGCTATGGCGCGGTCGGGCCGGGCTGTGACTATAAAGCTGGCCTGATGCGCTGTTTGAAAAAAACAGACCCGCTCAGAAGATCACAGAGAGTGGGTCTGTAAAACAGCAGTTTTTTTAAAAATTCAAAGGGGAAATTATGTTTTATAATGTTTGCGCTAATATAATGGTATATAATTCTGCACTATGTGCAGAATTATATAACATTATTTTTAAGGTTTACTGACACTTTAACTGCAAATGTACATTGTTCATGCTATATTTGTGTATCTAGTTTGTGATTGGCTAGCAAGCATTCTTTTGTTCTGGGGGACATGGAAATCAGTGAAAACAAAACACATAAAGCTATGCTAATTTGACAAAACAAAGCTGCATTATGCATTGCAAAATTCTTCTCAAATATGAATATACATTATCGATGTAATTTAATAAATTTTAATTTATAATTATATTTGTTCCTGTTTATGTACTATATATCCAGAGTATTATGTCTGACAGCAATTCAATCATTCATATATATAAACTCAGACATAATACTCTGGATATATAGTACATAAACAGGAACAAATATAATTATAAATTATAATTTAAAAAGAAAAAGGTTTTGGGTGAACTAGGTTAACCCACAGATGCTTTACACTCGTCACTAGGGTACGCTATATGCCACACACCAATGAGTTTGTAATGATAGGTGTCTATTTAAAATTTGAAAAAAGATTTGAGGATAGTTTATCTGATAGTTTTTCTATGATTATATAACGCATTAATCAGGGCTAATATCTCTCCAGATAAGACACTACTAGTATAGAGGTCACTTTCCCACTCGATTGGATATTTATGTTAAACAAATAAAGGTTGTTTAATATTTCTACACCACCATCTGGTTCCCATACGTTTCTGTTCCACTTAAAACCTATTGAGGTTTCACCATGTTTGTATAAAAAACAAAAAAAAAAACATTTCTCTTTATTCTGGATAATAATTCACACCTCAGCACAGACATAGCACTATAGCAAAATCCAGTATATAGAAGACAACAATATAACACCATTAGGAATATTGTAAGGGATATATAATCAGCATAGATTGTGTAATAAGTAAAAGATGAAACTAGCAAGTCCGTCCTTTATATAGAATATGTCTTGTTTCCGCTTTTTATTCTCTTAGATTAGCAAGCATATGTAAAAATTGGCATTTAGAAATGACATCTAAAAATGACACCTTAACATATACGCTAAAATGGCTTTATTATGACAGATAAGGGAATGTTTTAACAACATTCCAACTACTATCCAATGAAATTGAGCCTATTATACACACCCCTGCCCCATCCAATAGAAACCAAGCCCCTACTGAGATTATACCCAATAGAAACAGCTGAAAAACGGTTTGGATATGACAGTAAACTCTCTTTCTGATCAGATCATGATGAGAAATAGGGCTAATGCACAAATGTCTACAGCCACACTGCCTTGAATGCACCTGATCCAATCTGATCTTGGAAGTTAAGCAGGGCCAGGCCTGGTCAGTACCTGGATGGGAGACCGCCTGGGAACACCAGGTGCGGTAGGAAAAATTTTTAAATAATAGGTATGAAGTCATAACTAAAAAGGCTGGGTTTGTATCTATATTTTTCCAAATCTGGAACACTGTATTCTAACATAGGAATTTTTGTATTTTCTCTGAATAAAAATGATCAGATGCAGATAGAGCTTGACAAAATAAGGATACCATCTAAATGTATTATAATAGATTTTTTAATCACAAATTTTTAAACTATAAACTGTATATTTTAAACACACATTTAAGGTCAGTAAAACAGGAAGTGCTTAACAAACACTTCCTGTTCCACAATTTTATGGCCAGCAATCAGTCTGGTATAAAAAGACCACTACTAACACCATAAAATAAGAGTCTTGATAAAGGTCTCTTTGTGACCGAAACGCGTCGACTGGTAAGCACAATTTCATTTTCTATTGATCTAAAAACAATCTACACCATCATATCTTTCTTTTACAGAAGGATCATCCAGGGATTATAACAAAATATTTGCCAAGAAGATAGAATTTTGGGTTGGAAAACGGCTAGCAAGTACTGACACTGCTATTCAGTATAAAACACTTGGAAAATCACCATAACTATCATAACTATTGCTGTTAGGATTCACAACACTTTAAGGATTATTGTTTTTTCTTAAAGAGACACACTACTTATTATAATTTATTGTTGGATTATTTTTCTATTAAGTTTTCACTGTTGGACTATTTTTTGGACTATTATTTACATTTATATAAGTTACTATTGGAACACACCACAATGTTTTTGTAAATTTTTGGTTTTTCATTTTTCACAATCTTTGTTCTTAATTCACGTTTTTTGAAGATCAACCTATTTTTTGACCATTAATATCTTTTGTACACTAATTTTTGCACACAACTTTTTTGATGCACATTCTTTACATTGGCTTATTGCTGTCACAATATTTTTTACTTGACAATGCGTATGTGGTAAACACACAGTTAAAGGTCTTACTCAGAGCCTTACACATTAGTCACTATTGGCAATATTTAGTATTGCATAGAATCGAGAACATTATTGGTTAGATAATATTATATAACTGACTAATATATTTCACCTATTATGTGTATGTGGTAAACACAAAGTTGAATTTTTGTTGTGAGCCTTACACTTAATTTGGAATTTTTTAGGAATATTTTTTAAGAGCATTGTTTGCACAATTTTAAATGCCATATCTGCTATTTAACTATTTGTTTTAACTATTCATTTAGCTATTATTGCTGTACAAATTTGTGTATGTGTATATGGTAAACACAAAGTTCAATTTCTTTTGTGAGCCTTATACTAAATTTGGAATTTTTTATGAATATTTTTAAGAGCAATGTTTGCACAATTTTAAATGCTATATCAGTTACATAACTATTTGTTTTAACTATTCATTTAGCTATTATTTTTGTATAAATTTGATTGTTTATACATGGATCCATGTTTTTAACTTATTTGTGTACTCAATAAATTGTTTATTGTAATCGTTTGACAATATTGCATTAGGTCCAGACCCAGCCTTCGTATAGTTGGCGCTTTGGTATACCTTATTAGTGAATATACATTATCATGTAGCTTACAGTTTGTGTTTAATGACCCTATAAAGGGACAGTCTAGTCAAAATTAAAATTTTATGATTCAGGTAGGGTATGCCATTTTAAACAAATTTGCTTTGTTCTCTTGGAATTAATTGTTAAAAGCTAAATCTAGACAGGCTCATATGTTAATTTCTAATCCCCGAACTCCATCTCTTATCTCAGGGCAGTTTGACCATTTTTCCACAGCTAGACATTGCTAGTTCATGTGTGCCACATAGATAACATTGTGCTCACTCCAGTGCAGTTATTTATGAGTCAGCGCTATTTAGCTAAAATGCAAGTCTGTGAAAAGAACTGAAAAAAGGGGGCTGTCGGCAGAGGCTTAGATACAAGCTAATCACAGAGGTAAAATATATAATAATATATCCTGTGTTGGTTATGCAAAACTGGGAATGGGTAATAAAGAGATTATTTAACTTTTTTAACAAAAATGCTGGAGTAGACTGTCCCTTTAAGTTTCTGTGTTTATACTAAATATATCTGAGACGCAATTTGCATTTGTTCTGTGATTCTTTTGCCTTTGGAGCTTAAAAAAAATCCTTCTTCTTTTAAGGAACAGACTAATTTCATCAGAGCTACAGCATCTTCATGAGCAAACATAAATATTTATGGAACGGCAGCCAGTTTTCTTTTGTATATTTCTTTAAATCCAATTTGTCTACCTTGGTGCAAATATTATTTGATAGGAATATTTTACAGATTGTTTTTCCACAGACAAAGGTTGTAATTCAACCATGGTGCTAGGATTCCAGCTGAATATGAATTGTTGGAGTGTGTGTTCTTATTTTTCTTATTATTACATTAAGTAAAATGAATATAATTTCAGGGTACTTAAAAAACTATTCAGGAATATCATAGACTATGTCATGGAGGGTGTGGCAAACAGGCAGATTTTAATGTACCTCTGAGCAAACATATGCAGACATCATTCACTGTCTGTTGAGTTCTTGATTTCTATCATAATCTGAATCAGAAACAAATACATTTGAAAAGCTAATTTTCAACATTGTTACCATTTCTAATATCTCACTTATTTTGAATAAAATACTTGGTAAAGAAAAATGCTATATTTAATACCAACTGGAACAAAATTTTAAGAGGTGAACCCCTTTCCTGGCTATAACATGTAGTGGTAATTATTTCATAAAATAATAATTGGATGGAAAAGAGAAAATTGTCACTGCTTTAAGAGATAGTCTACGCTGCTTCTGCAATCTAGTGGCTTTATTGAGCAATTACAACATTTTATATTAAAGGGACTTTGTACACTAGATTTTTCCTTGCATAAAAGTTTTGCAGATGATCCATTTATATAGACTATCTGGGAATGTGTTTGTAAACTTATATAGTTTTGCTTATTTTGTAAATATGATTGTGCTGATTTTCAGACTCCTAACCAAGCCCCAAAGTTTTGAATGTATACTGATGTATACAGACTTCTGATTGCTTTTGTTTGTATAGTGGGTCTTTTCATATGCAGGGTAAGGGGGAGTGGGATGGTCTGCTCTTAGCCCCTTTCAGTGGGTGTCCCTGCTTAATCTCAGTGCTAAACTGGGAGCTTCTAAGTACGGTCTTAAAAGTTTTTACACTGGATTTTTAGATCACTATTTGTGCATGTTATTCTTTAAAGTAGTGTCTATTACATGCAGTAAAATGAAAATTGGAGTATACTGTCCCTTTAATATTCAAGGAATGTTAAAGATACAGAAAACTCAATTTTTTTCCTCCCATGGTTTAGGAAGAGCATGCAATTTTAAACAACTTCCTAATTTACTTCTATTATCTCATTTGCTTCATTCTCTTGATATCCTTTGCTTAATAGCATATCTAGATAGGCTCAGTAGCTGATTTGTGGCTGCACATAGATGCCTCATGTGATTGGCTCACCTATGTCTATCACTATTTCTTCAAGAAAGGATAACTAAAGAATGAAGGAAATTAGATAATAGAAGTAATAGAATGTTGTTTAAAATTGTATTCTCTATCTGAATCATATAATACATTTTTGGGGTTTAATGACCCTTTAAAATAATAAAAAGGATATTGTGCATACCAAAAGAAACAGCAACAAATGAAAACATATAAGAAACAGGCCTATTGCCGTTTTTAAAGAAGGTTTTTACACAAGATCTTCATAGAAACAAAAATATGATCAAAGTAAACATAATAATTGACAGATAATCAACTTAACATTGATAGCTGGCTCATATGTTACAAAGTAGTTTTTTTTTCCCAAAGGGACAGTCTCCTCCAAAATTGTTATTGTTTAATAAGATAGATAACACCTTTACTACCATTCCTCAGCTTTGCACAACCAACATTGTTATATTAATATACTTTATAACCGTTAAACCTCTATATTTCTACTGGTTTATAAGCCTCTGCAGGACGCCTTTAGCTCAGTGCATTTTGATAATTTTTCACAGCTAGACAGTGCTAGTTCATGTGTGCCATATAGATAACATTGTGCTCACTCCCATGGAATTATTTATGAGTCAGCACTGATTGGCTAAAATGCAAGTCTCTCAAAAAATCTGAGATAAGGGGGTCGTCTGCAGAGGCTTAGATACATGGTAATCACAGAGGTAAAAAGTGTATTAATATAACAGTGTTGTTTGTACAAAATGGGTTATAAAGGGATTATCTAACTTTTTAAACAATGAACTTTTTTGGAGTAGACTGTCCCTTTAACTTATGCCAATCTTAACATTTATATCATTGTATTTAATAAGTGTGCAAATTTCTTTGTTTAAAAGAAAGATCAAACCATGTTTTTTTATAATCAAGGTGTAGAATTTGAAAGTTCAAAAATGAATTGAAAAGGTGCTGTAAAAAAGTTATTGATTGGAATGGAAACATATAGGAATTGTTTGCACTGCACTAAATCATTTAAAAAAAGTTAGATAAATGGGTTATTGTGGGGTTTTCAAATATTTTTTAATGAATTTGAATATAAGAAACCATCTCAATACCCATGTGATTCACAGGAAATCTGGTTGACTGGAATGGAGTGCAGTGTGTCCTCAGAATAAAATGAGATCAAGAGTAAAAATGGGACCATATTAAGCTAAAATTAGCTAATGTAATTTTTTGCAATGTTTCTTGCGCAAATTATTATTAAATCAATGTATGTTAAAATAAGGAATTCATTTGTGCTTTAGATCGTTTAAGTAACATTTTTTTTAAAAAATGAAAATGTTGCAACATTGTAAAATATTAATTTGTTCCCATCCAGCTACTTCATAATACCCCCAGACTGGCAACATTTTCTGTGGATAACGCTGGTATTCTTGGTGAATTGCTATAAAACAGGCTCGATCCGCTCTTTTTGAGTAGAAAAGAATGCTGTGTATTTGGAACCCCAGAAAACAGGTAAGTTTAATTCCACAACCTACAAGTAGCCCCTTTCTGCCACTAGTCTTTCATTTCATCATATATTCATCTATGGGGTTGTTTGGACTTTGTTAATGAAAATCTCTTTCCTATCTTCCGATCAGCAGAGGAGCAGCTGGACAATATTAGCTACTCTTACAACTGCCCCATTGTGGTATTTTTGTACTGTATTAAAACTTGTTTCACTTTAATGTTTTCCCAATTACTTGTTGTAGCAGCAAAGTATTACATGTATGGGAACTTGCTCCTTTAGGTTTAGTTTTGTATTTTAAATAGCTGGTTTTGCTCATTGAAGCCACCACCCATTTTTCTCAAGATATGTCAATTTAAATATGCTGAGTCTACAGAAAACACAGACCTGTTCACATTATCTCTCTAGAAACAAATACCTGTAATGAAGTGTTGAAATGTTAATAATGGGTGAAGTGTTCAATGATCAAAAACAGCTATTTCAAATAAAAAGGGGGCAAAGTTGTTAGTAAAGGGTCTTTTTGACTGTAGTTTTGGACAGATTGGACATTTTTTTTTGTATATTCATTATGTTGTTTAAGGTAGGCCTCTCCAACGAGAAGACCTTGTGGGTCTGAAGATATCTAATTTTATGCAAAATCAAAAAGCTTGGGATCAAGTCTACTCAAAATAGATCTTCTGCATTCAAGCAATAGCCATATTAGCATTTACCAAAAGGACAAAGGCTCTTTGGATGGATTCAATAATCATTTGAGGGTTTAAGGAACAATTACTAGATAGTGAGCCAAGACAGGGGAACTCAGAAATGTTGGGATCAATTTCAAGTGTAGTAGAGGAATTATAAGATAGGGAGGGACAGGGACATTCAGCCTGAATTTTAATGTAAACTTTTTGGAATTAGGGGTGTCTTAACTCCTTAATAACCAGTGAATAAGGGGTGTCTTAACCCCTTAATGACCAGAAGCCTGTTTTTTGAGATAAGGTCTAGCAGGAGCAGGATCTGATGAAATACCCTCTGATGTGCGGCTCTCAACACGCTGGAAGATGCCCGCTTACAGTTCTGATGCTTATTGGATGTAAGCTATGATGGTTGTCTGACATAGACTGTCAGCATCTTTATGAGAGTGTGAGGAAGGGGAGAGATACTTTGATTTTGCAATGCATTTCTTATGTATTTGTGGGTTTTCATTTTTAAAATTGGCCAGGAAGTTATTCATTGTATTGTCCATTTTAATCATAAATGTGTGCATAGTTAGCATCATGTCATGTACAGAACAATCAGAGTTTTCCTGATTTTGAGTTTTCCTGATTTGGACCCACAAAGTAGCAAAGGGCAAAATAACAAATGTTGTTTTTTGTAAAAATATAATTTATTAAATTATTTGGTAAATGTAATGAAGGAAATAAGAATTATAATTGAAAAAATAAAGCAGCAAAATCACAGGAAATGTATTCTGAATGTTGAGGGGAAAAAAACCTGAAAGATAAGGTAACAGTGACACTCAGAGGCCATTGTGGAAATAGCTTTGAGGAGAGAGGGAAATTTTATTACCTAAACTACAAAGTAACCGATGAAATGGAGGGAGGAAAAAGTAAAACAACAAAGTTTATGAGGTAAGAGGGCAGGAGCGAAGTTCCAGACAGCGTGTCACTGACAGATGAAGGGCGGGAAGAGCAAGGGGCAGGTCAAAATGGCGAAGTTATAAGGTAAAGCGGATCAAGTAGCATGGGAAAATATAATTCCCACAGAAAAGGGAAAAAAAACGGACAACAAATTTATATATATAAAATATGTCAAATGTATATATAGGCAATTTATATAAATAGCAGATGTCATGAGATGCAGGACACAGCATAGAAGGTACAACACTATTTTATTGCAGAGCATAGAAGTATACAGCTTGTACAATACATCTAACTTGGTAACTGCGACAGACAAAAACAGCCCTAAATCATGCCCCCATCCGGTGACATCCCTTCCAACTCTCATCACATCTTCCCCCTTTTTAAAGGACAAAGCATACATTTTTTTTTCTTTTTGAATATATTTAATAACAAGGTATACAAGAAGCATACAGAAATAGTTTTGTTTAGTATACAACAAATAACAAGTTATAGAGAATATATATAACAACATGAAATACAATCCTGACTTGAACATCGGGGTAGACTACTCTAGTCCACAGTGACCATGGGATTATTCTGCCTATACTTCCGGTCACTGCTCTAACTAGTGCTAATCCCGATATCGGGCTGGAAGTTTCACCACCCTTCCACTTGATGTCATTTTACATGAACTGTCCTCTGATACAGAAGAAGGTGATTGGGAGTCTGCTGGAAGCAAAGAAGTATCCCCGCTGTGATCTTGCTGAGGGGAAGGCACCCCTCTTAAAACAGGGGATCCCACCGGCAGTGGTACTGAGGCATCCAGTCCCAAACTCTCAGGTACTGGCTCAGATTGCTTCAAAATGAACTTTGTTGTTTGAACTGCCCTTTCAGCCATTCCATTGGCCTGCGGGTAATGTGGACTCGACGTAGAATGGACAAAATCATATTCACTGCTGAAAGAACTGAACTCTGTGGAAGCAAACTGCATTCCGTTATCACTCACTAACTCCATTGGTATGCCCCACCGGGCGAACAAGCTCTTGAGACGAGTGATAACGGCTTGACTTGTGATCTCATTCAAGGGTGCAATCTCCAAATACCTGGAATAGTAGTCAATAACGACTAGGTACTTTTTCCCGTGCAGTTCGCACAAATCAACAGCTATTTTCTGCCACAAGCCTGCAGGCAGCGGAGTAGAAATCAAGGGCTCCCTTCTCTGAGTAGGCCGGCGTTCCTGGCACATGGCTTGCGATGTCGGAACTGATCCCAAGCCACCATACTGCCGTAGCTGCCCTTTCTCTGCACTTTGTAATGCCCAAGTGGCCATCATGAATCCTGCTTAACATCTCTTGCCGCATGCTAACAGGAATAACAATGCGGTCCTGGAACAGCACCAACCCATCCAGCTCCGTGAGCTGCGACCTTTCTGACGGGTAAGAACTTAAAGACATCCAGGCTGCCCGGCTCTCGGGCCAACCTTCTTTTATGTACTTAATAACGTCAGTATCTAAATATCTCTCCTTTCTTATTTGCTCTAGCTTCCCTGACAAAATATATTTGGATGCCAGAACTGAATCTACATACACTTTCACATCTGATTCTGTTGAAGATTCTTCAGCAGCAGCCAGCGGGAGCCTGGAAAGTGTATCTGCCACAACCAGTTGTTTCCCCGGCACATGCACTGCTTGAATGTTGAACTTGAGCAGCCTCATCAGAAGTCTCTGGCATCTTAGGGGTGTTTTGTCAATATAATAGGAGTTGATTAGAGAGACTAGTGGTTTATTGTCAGTCTCCAGACTAAATTTCTCTAAACCCACTAGGTAACGCTGGAAGCGCTCACAGGCCCAAACTGCAGCCAGGCACTCTTTCTCAATTTGGGCGTATTTGGACTCAGCAGCCGTCAGTGTTTGTTCTCATTCAACTGCAGGAGGGCCGCCCCTAACCCATAACTGCTTGCATCAGCACTAACCACAGTCTTTTTAGAAGGGTCGTAGAACCCCAACACTGGGGAAGACCCCAGCAGGGACTTGACCTGCACAAAAGATTCTTCCTGTGAAGGTCCCCAGACCCAGGCAACATCTTTCTTCAACAACTCTGTGATAGGGTGTAATATTGTGGATAAATCTGGAAGGAACCTGCCCACATAATTCACAAGGCCAAATATTTGTCTCAACTCATGTACATCAGAAGGACTTTTTATCTGTTCAATAGCAAGGATTTTATCAGGGTCCGGCTTGATGTCATCCCCATTGATAATATGCCCAAAGTAACATAACTCAGCCTTCCTAAAATGGCATTTCTCCTTATTTAATGTTTGCCCGGACTCTCTAATGGTCCGCAGCACACAGCTTAATCACTGATCATGTTCTTCCAATGTAGACCCATACACCAAAATGTTGTCCATGACGACTGCCGTGCCCTTGTGGTCCCTTAGGAGAGAACTCATCTCTCTTTGAGAGATTTCTTGAGCAGAGGATATCCTGAAGGGGAGTCTGCAGAAGCAAAACTGACCTACTGGTGTAATGAAGGTAGTCAGTTTGCGGCACTTTGGATCTAGAGGTATCTGCCAGAAGCCGCTGGAAGCATCCAGTGTAGAGAAGAACTTCGCCCCAGCCAATTTCGGATCTATGTCTTCAAGTGTCGGCAGCACATATCTCTCTCTTTTTACCTCCTCATTCAGCCTTTTCAAGTCTACGTAGATGCATACCTTCCCGTTTTTCTTCACAACAGGCACAATGGGGGCACACTAATCAGTTGCTTCAACAACCTCTTCAATAACTCCCATATTCTTCATACACAGAAGTTCCTTCTCCACTTGGGGCATGAGCGGGTGTAAGGATTATTTTATATAGAATATGGATTACATGTGCAAACTAATATTTAATTAATTATACCACCCAGTCTCACACCAAACCTTGACTCATTAGATTTTCTTAGGAGTCTTGTTTTGCTCATTGACTGGGGGATGACAACTTAGTCATAGGCCTAGATAGGGAAATCTGAGATTTGAATCCCAAATTTAGATCCCTATAAATCACAATAGTTTAAGTTGTTATATTTGTATGGTAGTTCTGTTTTTGAAATATATAACACTTCAACAAGTAATTCCAAACTGTATTAATACTTAATAAACTGTAGCTTAAGCAGGAGTAATTATTTGAGTAATATACTGAGAGCACATGTCAAATGGAGGTGAAATAGTTAAATTCTCAAGTTAGTAAGAAGCAGATGAAATGCATGCTTAGCTGTTAGATTAGCAGAGTAATAAAGCCACAATGAACCTTCTTTACAATGATGTTATAATAAACAGTCCATTCATATGCAAGTAAATTCAACACTTCACAGATTCAATGCAAATACAGTCTTTTTTAGTTTGGTAATGAATTGCTGAAAGCGTGACTTCAATTAGGCAAGTTGTACTATTTAAAGTCTCATGCAATTATAAGTTGCTGTTAGTAATAACCATAAGTCTTCAGTTAGAAATCCAAAAGGCAGATTCTGTTTTGATATTATAAAAAAGGTTACCGTTACTCCATGTACTTCACTCAAATGCCTGTAACTGACTGCATCTGATGATGTCACAGGCTCCAGGTGCTGTGTGGAATACACTGAATGAGGGAGAAGTGCAGTGCTGCAGACTGGTGAAACTGTTTGCTGGGAGGAACAGTCAAGCTGTGGTTCCTGCTGGAAGTAGATACACTGTTGAAGTAAAAGGTAACAAGATTAACAGAGGAACTGTTAATTGTAGAATCCGGTTGCTGTAAACTGGCAGCTATAATGTTAAGCTTAGTTGTAAATTTCTTTAAATGCAAATTATGTTCTCAAGAGAATGGCTAGACACAATTCACTATAGACATTTAGTCAAACTGAACAAATTACCTAGCAATGAGTTGCTAGAGGAGGGGCCTTTTATAGGGAGTAGTGAGCACATTTAAAGGTATATACACGTAACCTGACAGCGGGAATGGAATTCTACGAGGAGTGGTAATGCTGTATGGGACTGCGTCACCTTTAAGTGATATTCAGACTGGGTTGCAATTCAGTAGGCCCAATTCACCAAACATGTCTTCTGAAATCTCATTCACTCTGGCGACCAGGCCCAAACCACAGGCATCTTTTCTGCTCAATAGGTTGTTAACACATTGACCTCTGATCACATGTACCCACATGGTGAATTTCCTCTGCTTGTACTCGCAGCTGGCAAGAAATTTCCCCGCACAATCGATGCGGCCACCAGGACTATGAACTTTTGTTGTAACTTTCGCCAGCTGAGGCTGTCGTGGCAGTTTTAAAAATGCTGCAAGGGACATAACAGTGATGTCTGCTCCTGTGTCAATCTTAAAGGCAACTTTTGCTCTCATTACAGTAAGAGTAACCCACCAATCTTCATCTGAACCAGACCGTTCAACAACAGACCCTACAAAGGACACTTCTTGACCCTCCTGGTCCATATCCACCTGCATCTCCTTAATGTATTCAGTTTTACACGGCCACTTCAAAATGGCCCATTCGGTTACATTTTCTACATCTTTTGTCTTTAGCAGGGCATACGACACTCTGATCATGGGTACGGTTACACCGCGTGCAGCGAGCATGCTGCGCCCATCCGCTTCTGGGCCCATCTGTTGCCCTTGGTCTACCGCTCACACTGTGCCTTTCATTATCAGCTCTCCTGAACTGCTGCACTTCATACAAAATACTCTCAGACCTCAGATCAGCACTTTGCTTTTTCACCAGTTCACTCTGGCGGGCCATCCTAATAGCCCCATCCAATTTTAAATCAGCCCCCAACTGTAGCTTCAGGGAGACTTCAGCATCTGCAAATCCCATGACTATTCTGTCTCTGATTTGCTCTTCTTTAGCAACACCAAACTCACAGAATTCAGCTAGTTCATACAGGCTGTGCACAAATGACTCCACAGATTCTCCCACATGCTGAGCACGTTTGTGAAAACATGAATCACATTTCTTTTGGGCACAAAGTGAGCACTGAGTTTGTTCATAACTATTTCAAAGACAAATTCTTCCCCTTCTTGGAAAGTAAAGGCATTAAACACTGGCTCCACATCTTTCCCCATAGAGTATAAAAGAGAATTAACTTGTACTTCACCACTCTCCTTGTCCAACTTGGAAGCAATCCTGAAGCATTGAAACCGCTGACGCCATGTGGGCCAAGCTGCAGGCTGAGAGAAATCAAAAGTCTCAGGTGGGGTAAACTTCGACATCGTCATTAATCAGGAAACAGAAGCACAGGCAAGAACTTCTGACACCATGTCATGATATGCAGGACACAGCATAGAAGGTACAACGCTATTTTATTGCAGAGCAAAGAAGTATACAGCTTGTACAATACATGTAACTTGGTAACTGTGACATAGACAAAAAACTGCCCTAAACCACGCCCCCATCCCGTGACATCACTTCCCACTCTCATCACCGCAGACAAGCATTTGATTAAATAAACATATTTGTATAAAAAGGAAGAGATTTAATTGTCAGATATATGTAAGAGAGTTGGTGTGAGGCACTTAAATGGACATTCCAGTAAAAATTGAAATGCACATAGTTGAATTGCATCTTTGAATAGAAACATATTTTTATTGGCAAAAATGCTTCTAGTAAAAGTTATCACTGTTTTATTGTTAGCATTTTGCTCTGCACGTGCATGTGAAACATAGCTACATATTCTCAGTGCACCAGCATTTTAAATACTGCACCTTCTCAGAGCACCAGTGGGGCATGTACTATGTCAGCAATTAACAAATTGAGTCATTGTCAGATTATTATCATTATCTGAGCAAGAGCTGTGTTTAAAATGTTAGTGCACGGTGCATATTTAAATACACTTATTATAAGAATTTTTGCTAATACATGTATATTACAAAAATGTTTCTATTCAAACCTGGGGGTCGATCCGATATAAATCGTCGCCCGCAAAAGCCGGCGACGCCAATATTTGCGCGGATTTGGTATCCTATATACGGCGTAAGCTAGAAGTTACGCGCGTAGATTTCTGGCGTCGCCCGTAGTTTTTTGGCCCATAGACTGACATACAAAACACGCGCAATTTGCTATCCTATATACGGCGTAAGGACTTACGCGCGCAGATTTTTCAAAATCTACGCCATTCTCAGCTCGCCACAAATTGAAGGCGCAGGTACCCTTGCACTGACTTAGAAACCAACGTAACTCTCAGAAGGCCTAACAAATGCATGCCTAACAATATACATAGCAGCAGCTTGTTCACAAATAGTTAACCTCTTAAAAGCATTTATTATTCCTGCCCCTGCAAGTGTGTCAAACCAATCACAAACAGCACAACCCCTCACCTGCAACCTTAAAACACCTGCAAATGCACACCCTCATTAGCCACCATGTTTCCCTTGCAGTATATAGCATTTAGAGTGAGACAGCGTCGTGGGGCACAAGGGGTGCTGGAACCCCTACAAGCCCCTGTTTTGGATGGTATCCCTGCTGCTGAGGTCCCTGGTCATGGTGCTGTAGCTGTCCCTGCTCCAGCTGCTGCTGCTGCCCTCCCTGCTCCTCCTGCTGTTGTCCCTGTTCCTGGTGCTCCCCATGCTGCTGTTGCTGCAGCTGCCCATAGGCCAGCAGGGCCTATAAGACGAAGGCATCAGCAGAGGGGAAGAGCACCAAGGGTACACAGGGTTAGGGTCACCCTGTTTGGGATGACAGAAGTGGAGGTCAGGGAAAAATATCGCTTGACATCTGCAAGCCTCATTAACCTATATGAGGTGTTGAAGGATGAAATTGACCCTCAAGTGTATAGGAACCGAGCTCTGACTGGTATGCAGAAGCTGTTGTGTGTTGTACACTTCCTGGCAACTGGCTCATACCAGTCAACAGAGGGGCTTGTGTCTGGCCTAGCGCAGTCTACCTTCTCCAGGATTCTAGGGGAGGTTCTGACTGCTCTAGATAACCAGACACAACGATACATTCATTTCCCCCATACCCCCAGGAATGGAACCGTCTTAAACAAGGCTTCTATCGACTGGGGGGTATTCCTAATGTCATGGGGGCAATTGATTGCACACATGTGCGTATTGTGGCCCCACATGAGGAGACAATCCTCTATATTAACAGGAAAGGGTTTCACTCATTGAATTGCCAGATGGTCTGCGATACCAATCTGAAATTCTTACATGTGTATGCAGGTTTCCCAGGGAGTGCACATGATTCCTACATCCTGCGCCAGACCTCCTTATTCAATATGTTTGAAAATGGAACACTTTCGGGAGGATGGCTGCTTGGTGAGTACCTTCATTCTGTCTGTATATTTCTAATAAAGGGACACTAAACACATATTGTCATCTCATATGTCAGATAGAGAATACAATGTTAAACAGCATTATAATTCACTTCTCTTATATCATTTTATTCATTCTTTAAATATATATTTTTTTTAAATTACTAATTCACATATATGAGCCAATCATATGAGGCTTCTATGTGCAGCCACCAATCAGCAGCTATTGAGCATATCTAATATGCTTGTCATCAAGAGTTATCTATAGAATGGAGAAAATGATCTAATCAAAGTTAATTATCAAGCTGCTAACAATTGCAGGTTCTTATTAAATGGACAGTCTAGTATAAATTGCTCTTCCATTATTCAGATAGGCCTTTTAATTTAAATTAACTATCCTGATTACTTCCATTAATTTTTTTATGAAATCTATCTTTTATATGTGATTCATGTTGTGTCCCTTTAAAGCACATGATGTACCTGTAGTAATCCAAACACATATGTTACATGACAGGTGACGCAGGGTACGGCTGCAGACCATGGCTATTAACCCCCTTGGTGCACCCCATTACAGAGCCACAACTCAGGTACCAGGAGACACACATAAGAACAAGGAATGTCATTGAAAGGAGCTTTGGCCTATTAAAAACCAGGTTCAGGTGTCTGGATGTTACAGGCGGAGCACTACAGTATAACCCCAACAAAGTGTGTTCCATTGTCAATGCTTGCTGTATTCTACACAACATTGCTGTGGACACACGTTTGTTGGGGGACATTGACCCAGAGCAGCAGCAGCAGCTGGTTCCTGTACTTGAGGATGTGGACAGGGGGACACTGAGGGGGAATGAAGTGAGGGATTATGTCATCCGGGAATACTTCACCTGTAAGTTACTTATTCATAATTACAGTAAACCCTAACATTCACATGTATTATGATGTTTGACAGTACCTCACCAACCATTGCATGTGTATATATCATGTCTTGCAGAATGTAAAAGTTTGGATTTCCACTGCATGTAAGTGAAACTACTACATCCCAACCTCCTTCCCTTAAAGGGACACTATACCCAAACATATTGTTTCATGATTAAGGATAGAGAAGATAATTTTTAACAAACCTTATAATTGAAATCAATTACCTATTTTCATTATTTATTTAGATATACTTTAATGAAGACATAGAAATGCACACAGTGAAGAAATTTCAGGAGGCATCTATATACAGCTACTAATCATCAGCTACCAAACATATCTTGATATTGTTTTCAGCAAAGAATATCAATAGAATGAAGCTACAGAAATAATAGAATGAAATTATAGTTTATTTTTGAAATTATCTTCTCCTTCAAAATCATGAAGTAAAAATATTTGCTTTAATGTCCCTTTAACAACCCTAATTACTGTATATTTATAATTTGTTTAATTCATGTTTAGTTCACTATCATTAAGAATGAGGATAATGGATATTTATACCTTATGTTCACACCTTCTTTAAATATATTATTAGTTATATATACCAACGTGTCAATTTATATTGGATGTGAGAAACCTTGATGTACATCTTAGAAGTTAATATTACTATATGTACCGTTGAGACACAACCATGTCATATTGTTTATTGAGCATGAATATGTCATAAACATTATAATAATACCTTTTTGGTCCATTTCAACACAGGTATTATTATATGTTTTACCAATATTACTGTACTAAAACACAACTCACATGGATGTGGATGACAATTAGATAGTAAATAACAGAGGACAAGATTTTCAATGAAATTGAATAATATTTTTTTTTTTTTAGGCCTCTTAGATGAGGGGCCTGGTGTGGGTCTTCTGCCTCTCCTGGGTTGTGTGGATCCACTAGGAGTGCTGGTCACAGAGGAGATACTTGATGCCATGTCCTGCTGTTGGGTGAAATGCTCCACCAAAGCCCCCAACAGTTGATTCTGTTCCCTCCATCTTTGGTCACTTTGGATTTGCATGTCCGATATTACACGTAGCATTTGGTTCTGATTTTGGACCATAGCTGATAGCGATGCTGCCATGTCCCTTTGCAGCTCATTCGACCTCTGTTGCAAACGGTGTTGGGTTCTATGGAACCTGTGTTGTTCCCTCTGCATATTCTGACACGTTTCCGTTAGAGTCTCACAGGTCAAAGTTTGCCTCCTCTGTAGTGAGATATATTCATCACCCATGGCAGAACTCAATTGATCCATGGGCTCTTCATCAGCAGGGACAATAGGCACTCTTTCAATGACGTGTTCCTCAGCTGGAGGTGCCGGAACAACAACCTCAGCTGGAGGTGCCCGAACAACAACCTCAGTTGGAGGTGCCGGAACAACAACCTCAGTTGGAGGTGCCGGAACAATAACCTCAGTTGGAGGTGCCGGAACAATAACCTCAGTTGGAGGTGCCGGAACAATAACCTCAGTTGGAGGTGCCGGAACAATAACCTCAGTTGGAGGTGCCGGAACAATAACCTCAGTTGGAGGTGCCGGAACAAAAACAGCAGCTGGACGTGCCTGAACAAAAACAGCAGCTGGACGTGCAGGAAGAGATATCTCAGCTGGAGGTGCAGCCACAGGGATATGAGCTGGAGGTGCAGGGCGATGGATTACAGTTGGTGGAGCCCTTCCAACTGAAGATGATGGTCCAGATGTCGGGATGGACCGATAGTCCCAATGTCCGCTGGTGTGCATCCACTCAGCCTGCTGGTATACTCCTGTAGTGCCCTGATATTGTTGGGGGGGGGAAATACATCTACCCTTTGGGGCTGGTGGGGCTCCCCCTCCAAGCCATAGGAATATTCCTCCTGCCACGGGTCCTGCCAGGTATCCTCCTCTAATGCAGGTGGCATGATATGTGGATTTTCAATTGACGCAGTCCAAGACATCTCATGCCTGGCATACTCCTGCTGTCTTATCTGTACCGGTGGTTGTGGTGGACATATATTTAGAACCGGTGTTGGGGGATTCATGGGCGTAGGCACCCTGGTGACTGGAGGTTCTGTGAAGGAGTCAAATGATGAGAGTGATTAGTACAGTCACATATCTATCCATGTGGGCATACAATTTACATGCTAGGGCCTATCCACATTCTCATGTCAAACTCTATAACATGCTTGTGCACATTGAGATTTGTGATATGAGGGTTTGGAATATGCTAATTATACATGTATGTGTTTCATACAATAGTTCTGTGTACATGTCAGTGATGGAGAAAATGTGTTCTTTAAGTGACACTATGGTTGTGATGACTATGGTGTCCATTTACTGAAAGGTCTACATGTGGCTTGTGGCCTGTGTTACTCTGAGACATGTTAGTATTTCACTATTCTACCTCATATCATGATTTTCAATGTGTTAAGTAGCATTAAATGGACATGCAAAACATATTTATTATTTCATGATTCAGCTAGACAAGCATGGAATTCTAAAAAAAATGTAATTTACTTCCAGTAGCTAATATGCTTCATTATCTTGATATTCTTAGCTGATATGCATTTCTTGATAGGCTCAGAAGCTGCTGATTGGTGGCTGTACATCAATGCCTCGTGTGATTGCCTCACCCATGTGCATTGATATTTAATAAACTAAGATTTTCAAAATAATAATTAAATATAGATAATGGAAGTAAATTTGGATGTTGTTTAAAACTATATTCTCTATCTGAATAATGAAAAAATATCTTTGTGTTTCATGTCCCTTTAATGTTAAATATCATTGTATATTTAGTTGTTAGTAATCAAAATACCATGATCCTCATTGTGTACATGAATGTGTGACAATATAGGATGTTATAACTCAAATACATATTATACTAGTGTGTGGGATGTTACTCACCAGCATGCTGTGCTGATGTTGCAGTCCCTGAGTCACGAGCCCCTGGAAGTCCACGGACTGCTGTGAGGCTCAGGGACCTACGAATGAGCTCCTGCCACTCATTGTATTCGGCCTCATAGTGAGGCCCACCTCCTGTTGCCCTCTGGGAGATTGCTTCCTGGCCCATCCTCTCCTTGACTCTCCTCTTGCAATCATTCCATCTCTTCTTAAGCCTGTCAACATTCCTCCTCTGTTGGGACACTCCATTAACGGCCTCCACCACCTTCTGCCAAGCATCCTTACGCCTCCGGGCAACTCCTTTGCCCTTCTCTTGTCCAAAGAGGGCATTATGGTTCTCCAGGACAGCCTGGACGAGAGCGAGGTTTTCGGCAAAACTGAAATTGGGACACCTCATACGCTCCTCGTCCTGGGCTGCCTGGCTCCCTCCCTGGGATGTCCCTGGTGTGGGTTCCTCCCTATCCTCTCCCTCCTCCCCCCTTCTATCCCCATGTGCACCCTCTATCCCTCTTCTCAGTGTGCCTGGCCTTTGGGCAACCCCACTCCCATCCTCCCTTCTGGCTCTCCCTCTCCCCACTCCGCTCACTCCCTGACGGGGACCCTGCTGCTCCTCCTGTACATAATCCTCTCCCTGCGACTCCCCTTCCCTCCTCCCCCCAGCCCTATCTCTCCCTGACATCCTCACACTACACACACTCACACACTCACACTCACTCCCACTTCAATCACACACAATCACAACCAGACACTCAGCCTTTCAAACTGTAAAAGATAAATAAAGAGTGTTGGGTGTTATAAAAAAAAAGTGTTGTGTATTTTGTATATGTGTGTATGCAAAATGTGTGCAATATGAAAAAAAGTGTAAGTAAATGTACTGGCTTAACAATCCAACCAACAATCCGACCTAACTAACTTGATGATGCTCCTTTCTCACTACTCTTACCACTAATCTCTATACTCGCTGTAGTGTGCTGTAGCTCCAAGAACCAACCAAACACACTAAAGAAATTGCGGCTGCGCAGGGGTTTAAGTATGAATTTTGAATCTCGTCATTACGTGGCGCATCTCTTAGAACTGGCGTTATTTTTTACGAGTCGTAGGCTAATTTGCATAAAACTACACTTTATTGAGACTTTACGTGAACAAAAAACAGGCGCAAGTACTTGCGACGACTAAAAGGTGTATTTGCGGACATTTTGCCTGCTCGTCGGTTTTTCAGACTTACGCCAGTTTAGCATCTGACGGCGGTGAATATTGGATAGCTCGAGTTGCGAGCTGAAACTGCGGGCGACGCGGGTTACCTCGCTTGCGCCGAAAACTACGACCTATATCGGATCGCGCCCCTGAAATGCATCCATGTGGATTCCAATTTTGTCTGGAATGTCCCTTTAAAGGGACATTTAACACCTGATGAAAATCTCTAAAAAACAACATTTTTTTTATTAATAAAAATAAAGTAATCACTACTGTCTATTTTATCTGTTCCTTTTACTCCAAACTGTTTTACCCCAAAGAAGATTGTTTTGAAGCACAATGTTGATCCAGTGCTTGATTCTCCTATGTAAGCTGTCATATTGTACGTTACAGTAGCACAGCAGTGACAAGGTCATGATGCTGAGTCACATGACACACACAGCATGTGTCTGTCACATATACATAGAGGAATGACATCTGGCTGCAGTGTCTGAAGATACATTTTTATTTGTAAGTCAGAGTATAAATGTATTATTTCTTTCATGTAATTAGCAAGAGTCCATGAGCTAGTGACGTATGGGATACACATTCCTACCAGGAGGGGCAAAGTTTACCAAACCTTAACATGCCTATAAATACACCCCTCACCACACCCACAATTCAGTTTTACAAACTTTGCCTCCCATGGAGGTGGTGAAGTAAGTTTGTGCTAGATTCTACGTTGATATGCGCTTCGCAGCAGGCTGGAGCCCGGTTTTCCTCTCAGAGTGCAGTGAATGTCAGAGGGATGTGAAGAGAGTATTGCCTATTTGAATACAATGGTCTTCCTCTAGGGGATCTATTTCATAGGTTCTCTGTTACCATTACCTCTACTGATTCTCGTTTCAGTACTGCTTTGGCTATCTACTATATGTAGATGAGTGTCCTGGGGTAAGTAAGTCTTATTTTTTGAGACACTCTAAGCTATGGTTGGGCACTTTATATGTAAAGTTCTAAATATATGTGTTTAAACTTATATTTGCCATGATTCAGGATAATCAGTATTCCTTCATTCAGACTGTCAGTTTCATTATTTGGGATAATGCATATGAATAAATATTTTTTCTTACCTTGAAAATTTTCAATTGACTATTTTTCCCTGTGGGCTGTTAGGCTCGCAGCGGCAGAAAATGCTTCATTCATTTTTTTGGCGCAAAATTTGGTCATTTCCGGCGCCGTAGTTGTCGCCGGAAGTTGTTCGTAGTTACGTCTTTTTTTTTTACGCATATGTATTCAGACGTTTTTTGCGCCAAAAAATGTGGGCGTCGGTTTCGGCGTCAGAGGATGTGGCGTCATACTTGGCGCCAAAAGATATGGGCGTTGTTCTTGGCGCCAATAATGTGGGCGTCATATTTGGCGCCAAAAATGTGGGCGTCTTTTTTGTTCCACTTTTTCTCACATTATTTAAGTCTCATATTTTTGCTGCTTCTGGTTGCTAGAGGCTTGTTTGTTTTGCATTTTTCTCCCATTCCTGAAACTGTCATTTAAGGAATTTGATAATTTTGCTTTATATGTTGTTTTTTTCTATTACATATTGCAAGATATTTCACATACTGTTCCTGAATCAGAAAATGCTAACGGATTCCTGTTGACTGATATCAGTCCTACCAAAGCTAAGTTCATTTATTTTAATGTTATGAATGTTTATCTTTAGCTATGGTTTGTAATAAGTTATCATGATAAACTTTTACATGCAGAATCTATTAGTATTTATGCTTCATATATTGCTATTCTTTTTACATCTTATGTACAAGATATACTTAGAAATTTATAAGAATATTTTTCTGATTCTATGTTAAAGGCTTTGTCTGACATCCCGCCTTCTAATAAAATTTTTAGGTCTTTTTTAAACTTCTTTTTTAGTTGATGAAGTTTCAAATGACCAACAACATACTGAATTATCCTTCTCTGATGGTGTTTTTTCTCATTCAGAATTTTCTTCATCAGATATTGACACTAACAAAACTACTTTTTTATTTTTATTAGAGTACATTTGTTCTTTGTTGAAAAGGTGTTGATTATTTTGGATATTGAGGTAACTAGTTCTTTTTCAAGACTAGCTAACATTTTATTTCTGCTTATTAATCTTCTGTGTTTTCAGAGGTTTTTTCCAGTTCCTGATACTAGGGAATGGAATAGGCTGAGAATTTTCTTTTATTCCTTTTTCAAAGTTTTTAAATTATATTCTTTGCTGGCAATTAGTTTTCAGTTTTGAGGGTTCCCCAAATTAATGGGGCTATCTCTACTCCTGCTAAATATGCTATTGTTTATATAGCAAAATAGTATTTATTTTTTTCCTTCAGATGTTTGTATCTTATTTAAGGAAAATTATTTATTTTCAGGTACTTTTCTTGGACCTGTAATTTATTTGGATGATGTTGCAATTGCTTCATTTTTCTGTTTGGATACTTTAAGATCAAGTATTGGATTATGATTTATTTAGCATTGTTAAAGGGACAAAATCTACTACTCATTTGAAGTTCAGACTAAATGCTATTGCATTGTCTTGTTATCTTGCATTTGTTGATTATGCAAGTCCAAGTGTGTTGACTGGTCCATTAACTTAATTAACATGCTAATAATTTCATTTTTGTCTTCATTTTATTGAATATTTTCGCAAATGAGGTTTAATCTATGTCTTTAGCTGTTTTAGCTAGAAGAATTTTGTGATTTCTTAAAATCCATATTTCTTTTTTTTTCCAAGATAATCAATTATTTGGTTCATAATTGGATTCAATTCTTAACTGTTACTCTGGGCTTCAAGATTGAGTAATAAGACTAAAACTTTAAGCTTATATTAGTTTTGTTGTTCTTACTAAGGAACGAAATCCTAATTTCTTACCCAAGTAACATGTTTTTAATTGGAAGTTTTTTTCAGTTCTAAGTCAGCTCCCTAAATTTGCATGTATGTGCCGTATTCCAGCTTGGCTGGTAAAGGGCAGGTTAAGACTTTTTTGAAATTTGTTTGGTTCTATTCGGTCCAAATTTCTTAGATTTTGGGTACAGAATAAGATTCAGAGTAAAACCGTCTTTGAGAAGTCTTTTTTTTCTCTATTATATTCCAGCTATTCCAGTAAGGCTAACACTTTCCTTAAGTGTGTTTCAGACCTATATATTTTGGGTATTGGTAAAGCGCGGCTGGTCACCTGTTGGGGCTCAAGCGCTGCTCAGACCTGGAGTTTTCTGGGGCATTTATTCCAGTTCCATTTTTAGGAAATGGGTTTTGGGGTTTTATTCAGGACTAAATATTGTTCTAAAGATAGAAAATCTTTTTGAATTGTCATATAAGTATACCATCTTTTAGAATGGTGTTTATATGGTCTATTTTGCCTTTTTTGGTCAGTGATGCATTATTTGTTTACAATAGATGCATATCTTCTGTTTTCATTTCAGATTATTTTTATTTTCTGGGATTCTCTTTTTTGACAAGCATTACCAATTTGTTGCTTTTCCTTCTGGTCTAGCGACAGTTCTAAGAATCTTTTCAAGGTTCTCAGTGTTCCTTATTTGGACGGTCTCGTGGTACTGGCTCAGTCTTTTCATTCTGCGTAATCTCATACGATTCACTTTGTTGTTTCTTCAAGACATGGTTAGAGGTTCTTTTTATCAAAAGCTCCTTGATTCCTCACACAACGGTCACCTTTTTTAGGTTTCCAGATAGATTGTGTCAATGTCTTTGTCTCTAACAGACAAGTGACAATTTTATTGGGTTCCGTTTGTCGGAATCTTCAGTCTCTATTATTTCCTTCAGTTGCTATATATGCAAGGAAGTTTTAGGTCTCATGGCTGCAGAATTGGATTCAATTACCTTTGCTCATTTTCATAGGAAACCTTTTCAGTTTTTTTATGCTGAATAATGGTGCAGGGATTCTAGGATATCACTTTTTATATCTTTGAATCCTAATGTTTATCTATCTTTGATTTGGTGGTTAAGTTCATCATCATTTAGTTCTACGGGTCTCTTCGGTTCTTTCAACCTAGACCATGATCTTTACAGATGCGAGTCTTTCAGGTTGGGAGGCTGTCTGAGGATCTCTGTCAGCACAAGGGGTTTGGAAATCTCAGGAGGCGAGATTACCACTCAACATTTTGGAACTCCGTGCGATTTTCACAGCTCTTCAGTTCTGGCCTCTTCTGAAGAGAGAATCGTTTATTTGTTTTCAGTCAGACAATGTCACAACCGTGGCGTATGTCAATCATCAAGGGGGGACTCACAGTCCTCAGGCTATGAAAGAAGTATCTCGGATACTTGTATGGGTGGAATCCAGCTCCTGTCTAATTTCTGTGGTTCATATCCCAGGTATAGACAATTGGGAAGCGGATTGTTACATCCGGGCGAATGGTCTCTTCATCCAGAGGTATTTCTTCAGATTGTTCAAATCTGGGGACTTCCAGAAATAGATCTGATGGCCTCTCATCTAAACAAGAAACTTCCCAGGTATCTGTCCAGATCCAGAGATCCTCAGGCGGAAGCAGTGGACGCGTTGTCGCTTCCTAGAATTATCATCCTGCTTATATTTTTCCGCCTCTTGTTCTTTTTCCAAAGTGATTTCCTAATCCTAATGGAGCGGTCATTTGTACTGCTGGTGGCTCCAGCATGGCCTCACAGGTTTTGGTATGCGGATCTCGTTAGGATGGCCAGTTGCCAACCTTGGACACTTCCGTTAAGGCCAGACCTTCTGTCTCAAGGCCCATTTTTTCCATCAGGGTCTCAAATCATTAAATTTGAAGGTATGGAAATTGAACGCTTAATTCTTAGTCATAGAGGTTTTTCTGACTCAGTAATTAATACTATGTTACAGGCTCGTAAATTTGTGTCTAGGAAGATCTATTTCCGAGTCTGGAAGACTTTCATTTCTTGGTGTTCTTCACATAAATTCTCTTGGTTTTCTTTTAGAATTCCTAGAATTTTACAATTTCTTCAAGATGGTTTGGATAAGGGTTTGTCTGCAAGTTCCTTGAAAGGACAAATCTCTGCTCTTTCTGTTCTTTTTCACAGAAAGATTGCTAATTATCCTGATATTCATTGTTTTGTACAGGCTTTGGTTCGTATCAAGCCTGTCATTTAGTCAATCTCTCCTCCTTGGAGTCTCAATTTGGTGCTGAGGGCTTTACAGGCTCCTCCGTTTGAACCTATGTATTCTCTGGACATTAAATTACTTTCTTAGAAAGTATTGTTCATTTTGGCTATCTCTTCTACTAGAAGAGTTTCTGAGTTATGTGCTCTTTCTTGTGAATCTCCTTTTCTGATTTTTTCATCAGGATAAGGCAGTGTTACGGACTTCATTTAAATTTCTACCTAAGGTTGTGAATTCTAATGACATTAGTAGAGAAATTGTTGTCCCTTCATTGTGTCCAAATCCTAAGAATTCTCTAGAGAGGTCTTTGCATTCTTTGGATGTATTTAGAGTTTTGAAATATTATGTTGAAACTTCTAAAGATTTCAGAACGACTTCTAGTCTATTTGTTATCTTTTCTGGTTCTAGGAAAGGTCAGAAGGCTTCTGCCATTTCTTTGGCTTCCTGGTTTAAATCTTTGATTCATCATGCTTATGTGGAATCGGGTAAAACTCTGCCTCAAAGGATTACGGCTCATTCTACTAGGTCAGTTTCTACTTCCTGGGCTTTTAGGAATGAAGCTTCTGTTGATCAGATTTGCAAAGCAGCAATTTGGTCTTCTTTGCTTATTTTTACTAAATTCTACCATTTTGATGTGTTTTCTTCTTCTGAAGCAGTTTTTGGTAGAAAAGTACTTCAGGCAGCTGTTTCAGTTTGATTCTTCTGCTTATGATTTCAGTTTTTTTCTTTATAAGATTAAAACATTTTTGATTTGGGTTGTGGATTATTTTTTCAGCAGAATTGGCTGTCTTTATTTATCCCTCCCTCTCTAGTGACTCTTGCGTGGAAGTTCCACATCTTGGGTATCTACTATCCCATACGTCACTAGCTCATGGACTCTTGCTAATTACATGAAAGAAAACATAATTTATGTAAGAACTTACCTGATAAATTCATTTCTTTCATATTAGCAAGAGTCCATGAGGCCCACCCTTTTTGTGGTGGTTATGATTTTTTTTGTATAAAGCACAATTATTCCAATTCCTTATTTTTGATGCTTTCGCTCCTTTCTTATCACCCCACTTCTTGGCTATTCGTTAAACTGAATTGTGGGTGTGGTGAGGGGTGTATTTATAGACATTTATAGACATTTTAAGGGAAACTTTGCCCCTCCTGGTAGGAATGTATATCCCATACGTCACTAGCTCATGGACTCTTGCTAATATGAAAGAAATGAATTTATCAGGTAAGTTCTTACATAAAGTATGTTATTTCCTCATCTATGCATAAACACATATTATGTATCAGAATTTAAATAAAATGCTTTATAAGTAATGTTATTAATACTGTTTGTTTTGTGTTTTTAACTCCCCCCACAGTTTTATTCTTCAAACTGCCCACAAGTTTTATGTTTTAAACCAAGCCGATTGCAGTGCAGTTTCCACTTTACTTCTATTATTTAATTTGCTTATTTCTCTTGGTATCCTTTGTTGAAAAGCATACCTAGGTAGGCTCAGGGGCAGCAGTGCAATGCAACAAAGGATACCAAGCGAATGAAGCAAATTTGATCATAGTAATTTGGAAAAAAATTTAAAATGGTATATTTTTTATCTAAGGCCCTGGTATGGAAAACATTGTCAGAGCCACGAAAAAATGCCTTTCTGGCCTCGCCAGTCTCATAGTCCACGGGTCTGGTGATATATTGTGCTGACGAGTGTCAATGTGTCTCCCAATGGGACAATAGGGATTGCAGCTTCAGCAATAGTCTACCCACATCGCGACTCATCAGCAATATCAGTGTGTGTGTGTGGGGGGGTATTTAACGTGCTCCTTCACAACACAGACAGTGCGTTTGTTGAAACAAAAAAAAGCTTCAAATAATACCTGTGTAACCTTAGTGTTACTGTACATACACTAGATTTCTCACACTGGAAACTCTCACCACTGAACAGCAGGACTGCTATGGCTGAAAAGGTGCATCTAACATGGAGAACTTTTCTATTAAACCTATAGGAGCTGTGTGGATACATTTATATACAATGTTTTATTTATATGTATCTTATTGTATAATGTTATACTTTGTATTTTAAAGGGACAGTCTAGGACAAAATAAACTTTCATGATTCAGATAGAGCATGTAATTTTAAACAATTTTCCAATTTACTTTTATCACCAATTTTGCTTTGTTCACTTGGTATTCTTAGTTGAAAGCTTAACCTAGGAGGTTCATATGCTAATTTCTTAGACCTTGAAGCCCACCTCTTTCAGATTGCATTTTAACAGTTTTTCACCACTAGAGGGTGTTAGTTCACGTATTTCATATAGATAACACTGTGCTCGTGCATGAGAAGTTATCTGGGAGCAGGCACTGATTGGCTAGACTGCAAGTCTGTCAAAAGAACTGAAAAAAAGGGGCAGTTTGCAGAGGCTTAGATACAAGATAATCACAGAGGTTAAAAGTATATTATTATAAATGTGTTGGTTATGCAAAACTGGGAAATGGGTAATAAAGGGATTATCTATCTTTTAAAACATTAAAAATTCTGGTGTAGACTGTCCCTTTAAGTATTGAAGTGTTTTTAATCTATTTATTTTTTGGCGTTTTATATATTTTTTAGGAATTATTTTTATTTTTCGTGATATTAATATGTTATAAAAGACAGTAGCCGTGACTTTCTAGCTTTAAATAACTGCATTATGTTTAACATTGCAAAGTTAAAGTGATGGTAAAATTGACGTTTTAAAATCAGGTCCAAAATCTAAGAATTGTTTTACAGGAACTTTGATTAATTCTAAGGAAGATGCGCTATAACTTACTTTTTAATCTTGCAATGCCATTTGGTAGGGAACAGATAACAAAATCAAGATATACACACAAGTGATGAATATAAGGATTTTATATTGTATACAGTAATAAACAAAATGTTACTTAAGTTTTGTATAAAAAAACAACATAAAAACACACAAAGCGCAAAAACAAATTGTACAACTATACTAAAACCAATATATTTTGAGGTCTCATTCTCTGATGGGCCAGTGTTTCCAGACTTGTGCTTGTGGGTCATTGATATTTAGGGGCTGCTTCAGGACTGGTGTCTGGTCCAAGGTTCTCTCAGGATCTTCAAAGACTTTTGGGCTGCCATTCTGCACTGTCCAGGACAACTTACCCACCTTAGTTCTTTCTTTTTTTTTATTATTTATTTAAAGAGCCAAAAGTGTTATTAGTTGTACAGATTACAATAGTCAAAACGCCGCGCAGGGCATCATCTTAAGTGGATTCAAATGAGATAACAAAGAAAAATTCATAATAAAGAAAACAAGCTTATACAAAAAAAAAAGAAACATTTTTTCTCCACTTTCTCATGACCTTGAACCTTATAAAGTAAATATAGCGAATCCTGCATTTAACACTTATGGCATTTTTTTATTGTGAGCAGAAAAAAAAACTAAAACAACGGAAAAAAAAGAAAGAGAGAAAAAAAAAAGGAACCCCTCTCTCTTCCCCATGTCATCAGGAAGGGCTTGGTCCTCGTTACTTTAGTTCAAAAACAGGCTATTATGAATCTCTATAGCCCCTTATCCAGTCTGCAGGAAAGTCACCTAGTAATACTAGGTCACTGAAGCTATCTGAGCTTAGAAATGGTGATAATATAGTTTTTTGAATGCCTTCCGAAAATATCTTAATTATTGGTAGACATTTCAATAAAAATTTCCTAACTTCCCTTTCACCTACTTCTCTCAGATGAAAAGATTCAAAAATTATTTGCATCTGAATTTCTTTGATAAATATTGAGAAACCCGGCATTCTTCTGGCTTTCCAATTTGTTAGTATTAAGTGTCTAACAAGTAGGATAATTACATTTAAGCTTTTTTTTTTTGCAAAGAAATCTCACAGCTGGTGTGTTCAAGGCGAAAAATAGTATCTGCATTGAAATGGACATTTGCTCCATATAATCTATTGAACCAGAAAGCAACCTCTTTCCAGAATTGATCGATCTTAGGACAAGATACAAACATATGTAATGTATCTGCATTAATGTAAAGACAACGGGGACATGAAAAAGTTAAATTAGAATACCGGTATATATATATTTTTTTTTATTGAGGTAAAAGTATTGGCATACACAATGGGCTGTACAGTTGCGCTCCAAGAGTGCTTTTAACAAGGTACATCTTATGAATCACATAATCAGAATAATAAAAAAGAGAAACACCCATATAATAAACAATAACTTAACACAAAAACGCAAAACCTAGGGTGCACATCATAAGTACATAGGTAATGAGCAATATCTTCTTAGTAAAGTAAACATTTGCTGTAAAGGATAAAACAATTTAAGAAGGTACATGCCAGTAAAAAAGAGCTAAGCCCTCAATTCCTTTTAGGAGGCCTCTTTTGGACCTCGCATCTTATTGAATAATAACATTTATCGAGAGCTATCTGGGTTAGAGGAGACCGCATATGGATTTCATCAATGGGACCTCAGATTTTTTGTTATTTTGCTGTGATAAGGACAGTGTGGTTCTCAGCAAAGCAAGTTTCATTCCATATGAATGATATGATAAAAGGGAACCCAAGAAAACCTACTACCATGAGTATGAGACAAAGTCAACGTTATGCTGTATTGCAAGGGATATTGGTAAAACAATGATTAAGTTGAGACATAGACAAGGTGAGTCGCGTAGTCAATTCTCCCGAATCGGGAGGCACATTATGGGGGGGGAGGTGGTAAGTCGGATACCGGGAATACAAGTTATAGCTTAGGAGGCTAATAAGATGCAGGAGTATCAACTGTAGGTAGGAGAGGTTACCCTTAACTAAATAAAAAATCCAATATAATATGGGAAGTAGGATACACAGTCTGGAAGCTAAGAATTAAGAGGCTCAGTATGGACTGAGGGAGGGCAATTAAATAGATGTGTTAAAAAAAGTGAGAGTAAACAGGGTACATATTAGGCTAGTGGCATGTCTGGTTCAACGCTGCCAAGTTTTGAATCGTACAAAACTTACATGTTGCATGAAGCTCAATCCCTATGCAGTGAACAACAAACTACTGAATAATAGTAGCCAAGCGGGACCAGCCCGCACGAGTAAAAGGTAGAGAAGATTGTAGGTCACTACATGGCACTGCAACCACATCATGCTATAAATAGTGCAAATTCTGCCTCACCTCAACAGCTCAGAATAAACAGGCTTGCTAAGTGGGAACAGGAACCATGAAAATGTGCAAAAGGGCATTGGAGTAAATAGCTAGTGATCATTAAGGGGAGAGGACCAAAAATGGCATATGCTATAGAACCACTGAACTGCTGAACATTTTATATATTTAGGAAGCTGCCCCGACCGCAGTCAATACCTTTACTATAAATAAATGAGTCCCAGCAGTCTCAGTAGTAAAAAGTGGAAATGGCCTCTCTAGATTCCCCCGCAATGCTTAATAAAAAGTAGGTTGCACAGTTTATGAAGGAACACTTTTCTATGGATAGGTCAGCACTTTACACAGAATGGTTGAGTTTCATAAGAAAAGTAAGTGAAATGAGATTGAGTGTTGTAAACATACCATTGCAGTTAATTATACTATAATATAACATAAAAGCAGAAAACACAAACATATTTAGCATATACACATAGTTGGTGATTAGATGCTAGATCTGATATAGGCCACAAAAATTTAACCTTGGGAGAGAATTAACTATTTATAAACAATATAGGACATTATATTCCTATGCATCTATAGCTGCTTTAACGTTTTTCATTCAATGTAATACAAATGAGGATGTTTAATGCACGTTAGGTTGTTAAGGGGACAATAAAATGTCTGCAAATCTGCAGGTAAACCAAGCACTAGAGAGCTGTGTATAGACCATGCGGTCCTGCTGCTCTCCACTCGTTTATTAGGATCTAACCCACTTTTGAGTACTCTTGGGCAGAAGGTGTGCAAAAAAAAAAGTGGGTCATGAAGAGTGAAAGGGAGAGACTCTTTGTAGACCTGAAGGCGATTGAGGGAAAGTTCCAAGTTCCCTGCCCCTGAGTGTAAGGTAAGTTGGTAGCAGAGCTTCACGGAGCTGATGTATTTGAGCTCACCCGGTAAGTCACAAGCAGAGGAAGGCTCAGGAGAAGGATAGAAGTATAAGTCCTGTCGGGTTACTGCTCTCCTCCTTTGCACAAGACTTTGCTGAGCTGGCTTTGCGTCTTGCAGCATTACCGCAGCCTTAGTGACAGACTTGTCCGCGGGTATGCCTAGTGAGTACTTGCCTTCCTGGTGTGTTCCGCCTTGTTGCTTGGCATGGTTAGTAGGCATACTATTACAGGTTTCCTCCCTTGCTGTGGGCAGGGAGTAAGCGCCATGGCCCCACAGCACCACCCCCATCCTGATCGTTTAAGATATACTCAGCTAGGTCGGGCTGCCGGGTCTAATGAGTGGTTATTTGAGGCATGTATGGGGTTTCCACATTATAGGCATCCTCAAAAGCCTCCACCATTGAGATCTCCAGCCTCATGAAGTGTGCCTGTAGCAACTGTGTGACCTCCTCATACAGCGTGGTGAGCAGCATGATGGCCGGCAACAAGTGGGGTGTTTCTCTGTCGATGTAACGTTATCCGTGTACTGTGAGACACCGCTTCTCATGGGGACCAACAGGGCAAATCCCCAAATGTCAGGCACTTAGAAGCGCCGCCGGCTATAATTGTGCGGTATGAGAGTGCAATGAAAATGCTATAGTGGCGCCATGCTGTGTGCTGCGGCCCTCTCCGACATAGGCGTGAGATCGTGTGATTCACTCTGGGTGACAGATTTGCTGTTTGTGTCTCTTAATGCATACTCGACCTCCACACAACTATTACCTTCCTCTGTATATGTATCTTGTGCGAGTTTCAGGCTTTAAGAAGGTATATTAGATAATTTGCATCCCAGAGCTCCCGTGTGATGCGACCATCTTGGTCTCTAGCTGGCTCCGCCCCCAATTAGAATATATTTTAGACATTTTCTGAGGAGTATAATAAAAGTTATGCAGTAATTTCATATGACTCTCTTTCCAGCTCATTGGTATTAGGAATTTATTGACTAGTTTAGAACTATTTCTTATTTTATCTTGATCAATCCTTGGGGTTATTGATCTCCATTTCTCAGTGAGGCTTTCTAGCAAGGAATCACTTTGTTTAGCCAACATTATACTATAAAATAAAGAAATAGAGGGTGCTTTAATATTAGAAATGATAATGGTGGATCTCAACACGGACCATGCTACTGTCTCACGGCCATTCCAGTTCTTAGCTTTAATGAAATGATGGAATTGCGCATAAGGATAGAAGTTGTTATTTGGTAAATCAAACTGGGATTTTAAGATGTCAAACGATCTAATTTGTCCATCTTCTGTAAAAAATTGGTGTACTTCCTTAAGACCCTTATTAGCCCATCTTCTAAAAGTTTTCTGCTAGATCCCAGGAGAAAACTCTGGGTTGCCCAATAAAGGGAGATAGTTTGAAAAGGAGTAATCTGCCCCTACAGAGATACAAATATTTTGTCATGCAGATATTACATTCTTAACTGAAATTAACCTCTTAATGTTGCTAGGAAGCTCTTTCAAGTTTATATGCAATAAAGCTTTAAGGGAAAAGGGAGAAACTATAAAACTCTCCATTTCTTTTGACGAAAACCAATCAGTTTCTGCCATCCAATCTGCCGCAATTTTCCCTAAAGCGGCAATATTATAATACTTAATATCAGGTAATACTAAACCTGCCATTTCCCGAGGAAGCATCAACTTCCTCAAGGCAATACGTGATTTTTTTTTTACCCTGCCAAATAAATTGCGAAAATTTTGCATGTAATTTACTTAAGTCAGTTTTAGACAGTAATAAGGGTAAAATTTGCAGAGGGAAAAGCAAGCGAGGAAAAATAATTGTCTTAAAGGGACATTAAACACTTGACTGCTAAAAATAATTAAAACTAACTTCTACTGTGTAATAATAAAAAACTGAGTACAGCTCTTTATGCTGTAACTTCAGCTTACACAAAAAATGTCAAGAAAATTGTTTCTATTACTATACATATCTAGGGCTTGATGCAGCTATGTATGCCGCCATATTTTAACAGCACAGTAGTCACATGACACACAATTCATATCTATCACATACCTAGAGTACCTATAATGTGTGCATATAAAAAACACAGCAGCACTCAATGTTATGCAGACAGAGCTTGTCCTGCAGTTTGTTATAAATCTGTTACAGGAATAAAATATTTTATTATTATATTTTTCTATGCAAACAAAGCTTACTTTTTCAAACGTTACCACTGAATTCCTAATGTGTGTGACTGTACATAGCACTCGGCAGTTATAAATGTAAATCATTCTCTTCTCTGAGTCTGACAAGCTCCGGTCTGGAGAGGGAGGGGCCGAGGGGGGAGAGAGAGCAGAGAGACTCCGTGAAGAAAATAGACTAAATAACTCATGCTGGAAATACTTTTTACTGGAGATTTGTTCTATGCAATATTTTATTTTCATACATCTACATCACATATATACAGTAATATATGTAATGCAGATGTATGAAAATAAAATATTGCATAGAACAAATCTCCAGTAAAAAGTATTTCCAGCATGAGTTATTTAGTCTATTTTCTTCACGGAGTCTCTCTGCTCTCTCTTCCCACTCGGCCCCTCCCTCTCCAGACCGGAGCTTGTCAGACTCAGAGAAGAGAATGATTTACATTTATAACCCTGCCGAGTGCTATGTACAGTCACACACATTAGGAATTCAATTCAGTGGTAACGTTTGAAAAAGTAAGCTTTGTTTGCATACAAAAACATAATAATAAAATCTTTTTTTCCTGTAACAGATTTATAACATAAACTGCAGGACAAGCTCTGTCTGCATAACATTGAGTGCTGCTGCTGTGTTTTTCATCTGCACAAGTCACATGACTGCTGTGACCCAGTGTAACGTGCGTTCTAACATGGCACCTTACATGGGAGAATAATGCACCTGATTAGCATTCATCTTCAAATTGATTTTTTTCAACACTTAGGGGTAAGGTGAACAAATAAACTAGACAGTAGTGATTACTTGATTTTAATTCATAATAAAACATACCTTTTAATGATTTTTATCAGGTGTTTAGTGTCCCTTTAATGAGATTTACTCTAGCTGTAATTGATAACGGAAATGAGGCCCATGATTTCAAATCCGATTCAATTTTCTGTAGTAAAGGGTAAAAATTCAACCCATACCATTTTTCTGGGTTTCTGTGTAAATAGATCCCTAAGTATCTTAATGTTTCAACTTCCTTAAACAGAGTATTATTTATCTTATTCTTAGATTTGTAAATCCACATCATTTCACTTTTATGAAAATTTACTCTGTAACCAGAAAATGAACTGAAAAGTTTCAAAGAATCCAATATTATGGGAATAGATATGGATGTATTTTGAAGAAAGATTAACAGATCGTCAGCGTACAGTAAAGTCTTTAAAGAAGTGTTCCCGAAATTGAGCCCTTCCATCACATCCCTTAACCAAATAGCAAGAGGTTCGAGTGCCAAATTAAAAAGTAGGGGGGATAGGGGGCAGCCTTGCCTAGTACCTTTTTGCAATCTTATACCAGGCGTTAAAGTATCGTTTAGCAGTAGATAAGAAATAGGAGAATGGTATAAATTACGAATAAAGTGAAAGAAATGGTTTTTAAAACCAAATTTTTCCAATGTCTGAAAGAGGTAATCCCATTCTATTGAATCGAATGCCTTGACCGCGTTCAATGTTAAGAGGGCAATATCATTTTTAAAATATTTACTAACATCTTTATTTAGACTCCAAATATAATCGATAAGGGTAACCATTTTTCGTATATTTTTCGACAAGTTTCTAGTAGCGATAAATCCAGTTTGATCATGGTGTATGATTTGGTCAAGACATTTCATTAATCTAGCCGCAAGGATAGAAGTTAAAATCTTGTAATCTGCGTTTAGTACTGATATGGGTCTAAATGAGGCTGGATCTTCTGGGTCTTTGTCTTTTTTAGGAATTAATTAAATATACGCGGCCGTAAAAAATTCAGAGAATGGGTTACTACACAAAAAGTAACTATTAAAAAGTTTTTCCAAAATGGGCTTAATCTCTTCCGCTAATATTTTATAGTATTCTGTTGGGAGAAAGTCAGGGCCAGGAGCTTTATTTAGCTTAGATTTATTGATTGCATCCCCTATTTCTTCCAATGAAATGGGAGCATTTAAATGTTCAAGATGATTATCTGCTACTTGCGGAATTTTTATTTGGGACCAGAATATTTCTTGATTCTGCCAATGATTACTGGTCTGAGTATATAGATTCTTATAATATGTAAAAAACAGAATTTATGCTTACCTGATAAATTACTTTCTCTTACGGTGTATCCAGTCCACGGATTCATCCTTACTTGTGGGATATTCTCATTCCCTACAGGAAGTGCAAAGAGAGCACACAGCAGAGCTGTCCATATAGCTCCCCCTCAGGCTCCGCCCCCCCCCAGTCATTCGACCGATGGTTAGGAGAAAAAGGAGAAACCATAGGGTGCAGTGGTGACTGTAGTTTGACAAAAAACATAATTTATGCTTACCTGATAAATTCCTTTCTTCTGTAGTGTGATCAGTCCACGGGTCATCATTACTTCTGGGATATTAACTGCTCCCCTACAGGAAGTGCAAGAGGATTCACCCAGCAGAGCTGCATATAGCTCCTCCCCTCTACGTCACTCCCAGTCATTCGACCAAGGACCAACGAGAAAGGAAAAGCCAAGGGTGAAGTGGTGACTGGAGTATAAATTAAAAAATATTTACCTGCCTTAAAAACAGGGCGGGCCGTGGACTGATCACACTACAGAAGAAAGGAATTTATCAGGTAAGCATAAATTATGTTTTCTTCTGTTAAGTGTGATCAGTCCACGGGTCATCATTACTTCTGGGATACCAATACCAAAGCAAAAGTACACGGATGACGGGAGGGATAGGCAGACTCTTTATACAGAAGGAACCACTGCCTGAAGAACCTTTCTCCCAAAAATAGCCTCCGATGAAGCAAAGGTGTCAAATTTGTAAAATTTGGAAAAAGTATGAAGCGAAGACCAAGTTGCAGCCTTGCAAATCTGTTCAACAGAGGCCTCATTCTTGAAGGCCCAAGTGGAAGCCACAGCTCTAGTAGAATGAGCTGTAATTCTTTCAGGGGGCTGCTGTCCAGCAGTCTCATAAGCTAAACGAATTATGCTACGAAGCCAAAAAGAAAGAGAGGTAGCGGAAGCTTTTTGACCTCTCCTCTGCCCAGAGTAAATGACAAACAGAGAAGACGTTTGTCGGAATTCCTTAGTTGCCTGCAAGTAAAATTTTAGAGCCCGGACTACATCCAGGTTGTGCAGTAGACGTTCCTTCTTTGAAGAAGGATTTGGGCATAAAGAAGGAACAACAATCTCTTGATTGATATTCCTGTTAGTAACTACCTTAGGTAAGAACCCAGGTTTAGTACGCAGGACTACCTTATCCGAATGAAAAATCAAATAAGGAGAATCACAATGTAAGGCTGATAATTCAGAGACTCTTCGAGCCGAGGAAATAGCCATTAAAAATAGAACTTTCCAAGATAACAACTTTATATCAATGGAATGAAGGGGTTCAAACGGAACGCCCTGTAAAACATTAAGAACAAGGTTTAAACTCCATGGTGGAGCAACAGTTTTAAACACAGGCTTAATCCTGGCCAAAGCCTGACAAAAAGCCTGGACGTCAGGAACTTCTGACAGACGTTTGTGTAACAGAATGGACAGAGCTGAGATCTGTCCCTTTAATGAACTAGCAGAAAAACCCTTTTCTAAACCTTCTTGTAGAAAAGACAATATCCTAGGAATCCTAACCTTACTCCAAGAGTAACCTTTGGATTCACACCAATGTAGGTATTTACGCCATATCTTATGGTAAATCTTTCTGGTAACAGGTTTCCTAGTCTGTATTAAGGTACTAATAACTGACTCAGAAAACCCACGTCTTGATAAAATTAAGCGTTCAATTTCCAAGCAGTCAGCTTCAGAGAAGTTAGATTTTGATGTTTGAAGGGACCCTGTATCAGAAGGTCCTGTTTCAGAGGTAGAGACCAAGGCGGACAGGATGACATGTCCACCAGGTCTGCATACCAAGTCCTGCGTGGCCACGCAGGTGCTATTAGAATCACTGATGCTCTCTCTTGTTTGATTCTGGCTATCAATCGAGGAAGCAACGGGAAGGGTGGAAACACGTAAGCCATCCTGAAGTCCCAAGGTGCTGTCAGAGCATCTATCAGGACTGCTCCTGGATCCCTGGATCTGGACCCGTAACGAGGAAGCTTGGCGTTCTGTCGAGACGCCATGAGATCTATCTCTGGTTTGCCCCAACGTCGAAGTATTTGGGCAAAGACCTCCGGATGAAGTTCCCACTCCCCCGGATGAAAAGTCTGACGACTTAAGAAATCCGCCTCCCAGTTCTCCACTCCCGGGATGTGGATTGCTGACAGGTGGCAAGAGTGAGACTCTGCCCAGCGAATTATCTTTGATACTTCCATCATAGCTAGGGAGCTTCTTGTCCCTCCCTGATGGTTGATGTAAGCTACAGTCGTGATGTTGTCCGACTGAAACCTGATGAACCCCCGAGTTGTCAACTGGGGCCAAGCCAGGAGGGCATTGAGAACTGCTCTCAATTCCAGAATGTTTATTGGCAGGAGACTCTCCTCCTGACTCCATAGTCCCTGAGCCTTCAGGGAATTCCAGACGGCACCCCAACCTAGAAGGCTGGCGTCTGTTGTTACAATTGTCCAGTCTGGTCTGCTGAATGGCATCCCCCTGGACAGGTGTGGCCGAGAAAGCCACCATAGAAGAGAATTTCTGGTCTCTTGATCCAGATTCAGAGAAGGGGATAAGTCTGAGTAATCCCCATTCCACTGACCTAGCATGCACAGTTGCAGTGGTCTGAGGTGTAAGCGTGCAAAGGGTACTATGTCCATTGCCGCTACCATTAAGCCGATTACCTCCATACATTGAGCCACTGACGGGTGTTGAATGGAATGAAGAGTGCGGCAAGCACTTTGAAGTCTTGATAGCCTGTCCTCTGTCAGGTAAATCTTCATTTCTACAGAATCTATAAGAGTCCCCAGGAAGGGAACTCTTGTGAGTGGAACGAGTGAACTTTTCTTTTCGTTCACCTTCCATCCATGTGACCTTAGAAATGCCAGCACTAACTCTGTATGAGATTTGGCAGTTTGAAAGCTTGAAGCTTGTATCAGAATGTCGTCTAGGTATGGAGCTACCGAGATTCCCCGCGGTCTTAGTACCGCCAGAAGAGCACCCAGAACCTTTGTGAAGATTCTTGGCGCTGTAGCCAATCCGAATGGAAGAGCCACAAACTGGTAATGCCTGTCTAGGAAGGCAAACTTTAGGTACCGGTAATGATCTTTGTGAATCGGTATGTGCAGGTAAGCATCTTTTAAATCTACAGTGGTCATGTACTGACCCTCTTGGATCATAGGTAAAATTGTCCGAATAGTCTCCATCTTGAACGATGGAACTCTTAGGAATTTGTTTAGGATCTTTAAGTCCAGGATTGGTCTGAAAGTTCCCTCTTTTTTGGGAACCACAAACAGATTTGAGTAAAACCCCTGTCCCTGTTCCGATCGTGGAACTGGATGGATTACTCCCATTAACAAGAGCTCTTGTACGCAGCGTAGAAAAGCCTCTTTCTTTGTCTGGATTGTTGACAATCTTGACAGATGAAATCTCTCTCTTGGAGGAGAGTATTTGAAGTCCAGAAGGTATCCCTGAGATATTATCTCTAGCGCCCAGGGATCCTGAACATCTCTTGCCCAAGCCTGGGCGAAGAGAGAAAGTCTGCCCCCCACTAGATCCGATCCCGGATCGGGGGCCCTCAATTCATGCTGTTTTGGGGGCAGTAGCAGGTTTCCTAGTCTGCTTGCCCTTGTTCCAGGACTGGTTAGGTTTCCAGCCTTGTCTGTAGTGAGCAACAGCTCCTTCCTGTTTTGGTGCAGAGGAAGTTGATGCTGCTCCTGCTTTGAAATTACGAAAGGAACGAAAAACTAGACTGTCTAGTCTTGGCTTTGGCTTTGTCCTGAGGCAGGGCATGGCCTTTACCTCCTGTAATGTCAGCGATAATCTCTTTCAACCCGGGCCCGAATAAGGTCTGCCCTTTGAAAGGTATATTAAGCAATTTAGACTTAGAAGTAACATCAGCTGACCAGGATTTTAGCCACAGCGCCCTGCGTGCCTGAATGGCGAATCCTGAATTCTTCGCCGTAAGTTTAGTAAGATGTACTACGGCCTCCGAAATGAATGAATTAGCTAGTTTAAGGACTCTAAGCCTGTCCGTAATGTCGTCCAGAGTAGCTGAACCAATGTTCTCTTCCAGAGACTCAATCCAGAATGCCGCTGCAGCCGTGATCGGCGCAATGCATGCAAGGGGTTGCAATATAAAACCTTGTTGAACAAACATTTTCTTAAGGTAACCCTCTAACTTTTTATCCATTGGATCTGAAAAAGCACAGCTATCCTCCACCGGGATAGTGGTACGCTTAGCTAAAGTAGAAACTGCTCCCTCCACCTTAGGGACCGTTTGCCATAAGTCCCTTGTTGTGGCGTCTATTGGAAACATTTTTCTAAATATCGGAGGGGGTGAGAACGGCACACCGGGTCTATCCCACTCCTTAGTAACAATTTCAGTAAGTCTCTTAGGTATAGGAAAAACCTCAGTACTCGTCGGTACCGCAAAATATTTATCCAACCTACACATTTTCTCTGGTATTGCAACTGTGTTACAATCATTCAGAGCCGCTAACACCTCCCCTAGTAATACACGGAGGTTTTCCAGTTTAAATTTAAAATTTGAAATATCTGAATCCAGTCTGTTTGGATCAGAACCGTCACCCACAGAATGAAGTTCTCCGTCCTCATGTTCTGCCACCTGTGACGCAGTGTCTGACATGGCCCTAATATTATCAGCGCACTCTGTTCTCACCCCAGAGTGATCACGCTTACCTTTTAGTTCTGGTAATTTAGCCAAAACTTCAGTCATAACAGTAGCCATATCCTGTAATGTGATTTGTAATGGCCGCCCAGCTGTACTCGGCGCTACAATATCACGCACCTCCCTCTGAGCGGGAGATGTAGGTACTGACACGTGAGGCGAGTTAGTCGGCATAACTCTCCTCTCGTTGTTTGGTGAAATTTGTTCAATTTGTACAGATTGATTTTAATTTAAAGTAGCATCAATACAGTTAGTACATAAATTTCTATTGGGCTCCACTTTGGCATTGCAACAAATGACACAGGTATCATCTTCTGAATCAGACATGTTTAACACACTAGCAAATAAACTTGCAACTTGGAAATACAATTCAAATAGAATAATATTAAAACGTACTGTGCCTTTAAGAAGCACAGAAGATCTATGACAGTTAAAAATTAATAAATTGAAACAGTTATAGCCTCAATCCTTGTAAACAACACAACTTTAGCAAAGGTTTAATCCCATTAGCAAAGATAACAATTTCTGAAAGCAGGAAACAAATTACAGAATAAAAGTTTTTATTTCAGTCAAACTATAATTCTCACAGCTCTGCTGAGAGAAATTACCTCCCTCAAAATAAGTTTTGAAGACCCCTGAGCTCTGTAGAGATGAACCAGATCATGCAGGGAATACAATGAGTTGCTGACTGAAATATTTGATGCATAGTAAAAGCGCCCCTCCCCCACACACACAGCAGTGAGGGAGAACAGAAACTGACAGAAAAAACAGATTTAAGCAACTGCCAAGTGGAAAAATGGTGCCCAAACATTTATTCACTCAGTACCTCAGCAAATGAAAACGATTTTACATTCCAGCAAAAACGTTAAACATAATCTCTAGTTATTAAACAGCTTTATGTCCTTCTTACAGTGTAATTCTAGTGAAGTACCATTCTCCCAGAATACTGAAGTGTAAAGTATACATACATGACATTATATCGGTATGGCAGGATTTTCTCATCAATTCCATTGTCAGAAAATAAAAACTGCTACATACCTCTATGCAGATTCATCTGCCCGCTGTCCCCTGATCTGAAGTTTACCTCACTCCTCAGATGGCCGAGAACAGCAATATGATCTTAACTACTCCGGCTAAAATCATAGCAAAACTCTGGTAGATTCTTCCTCAAACTCTGCCAGAGAGGTAATAACACACTCCGGTGCTATTTTAAAATAACAAACTTTTGATTGAAGATATAAAACTAAGTATAATCACCATAGTCCTCTCACACGACCTATCTAGTTGCTGGGTGCAAGAGAATGACTGGGAGTGACGTAGAGGGGAGGAGCTATATGCAGCTCTGCTGGGTGAATCCTCTTGCACTTCCTGTAGGGGAGCAGTTAATATCCCAGAAGTAATGATGACCCGTGGACTGATCACACTTAACAGAAGAAATAAATTTAAACCTGACTTAATTGCCAGGGCGGGCCGTGGACTGGATACACCGTAAGACAAAGTAATTTATCAGGTAAGCATAAATTCTGTTTTCTCTTACATGGTGTATCCAGTCCACGGATTCATCCTTACTTGTGGGATACCAATACCAAAGCTTTAGGACACGGATGAAGGGAGGGAACAAGTCAGGTAACCTTAAAGGAAGGCACCACTGCTTGCAAAACCTTTCTCCCAAAAATAGCCTCCGAAGAAGCAAAAGTATCGAATTTGTAAAATTTGGCAAAAGTATGCAGTGAAGACCAAGTCGCTGCTTTACAAATCTGTTCAACAGGAGCCTCATTCTTGAAAGCCCATGTGGAAGCCACAGCTCTGGTGAAATGAGCTGTAATTCATTCAGGAGGCTGCTGTCCAGCAGTCTCATAAGTCAATCGGATAATGCTTTTCAGCCAAAGGAAAGAGAGGTAGCAGTAGCTTTTTGACCTCTCCTCTTACCAGAATAGACAACCAACAAGGATGATGTTTGTCTGAAATCTTTAGTTGCTTTTAAATAGAATTTTAAAGCATGAACCACATCAAGATTGTGCAACAGCCGTTCCTTCTTAGAAACTGGATTAGGACACACAGAAGGAACTATGATTTCCTGGTTAATATTCTTATTAGAAACCACTTTCGGAAGGAAACCAGGTTTGGTACGCAAAACAACCTTATCTGCATGGAACACCAGATAGGGTGAATTACACTGCAAAGCAGACAAATCTGAAACTCTTCAAGCAGAAGAAATAGCTACCAAAAACAAAACTTTCCAAGATAATAACTTAATATCTATGGAATGTAAAGGTTCAAACGGAACCCCTTGAAGAACTGAGAGAACTAAATCTAGACTCCATGGAGGAGCCACAGGTTTATAGACAGGCTTGATTCTAACTAAAGCCTGTGCAAACGCTTGAACGTCTGGTACTTCTGCCAGACGCTTGTGTAACAGGATAGACAGAGCAGATATCTGTCCCTTTAAGGAACCAGCTGACAATCCTTTCTCCAATCCTTCTTGGAGAAAAGACAAAATCCTAGGAATCCTAATCTTACTCTACGAGTAACCCTTGGATTCACACCAACAAAGATATTTCCGCCATATCTTATGGTAAATTTTCCTGGTGACAGGTTTCTAGCCTGGATCAAAGTATCTATAACTGATTCAGAGAACCCACGCTTAGATAGAATTAAGCGTTCAATCTCCAAGCAGTCAGTTGCAGAGAAACTAGATTTGGATGCTTGAATGGACCTTGTTTTAGAAGATCCTGCCTCGATGGCAGAGTCCATGGTGGAACAGATGACATGTCCCAAGTCCTGCGTGGCCACGCAGGCGCTATCAAAATTACCGAAACCTTCTCCTGTTTGATTCTGGTTACCAGACGAGGGAGAAGGGGAAACGGTGGAAAGACATAAGCCAGATTGAAGGACCAAGGCGCTACTAGAGCATCTATCAATGCCGCCTTGGGGTCCCTGGACCTGGATCTGTAAAGAGGAAGTTTGGTGTTCTGACGGGACGCCATCAGATCCAACTCTGGAATGTCCCATAGCTGGGTCAGCTGAGCAAAAACCTCCGGATGGAGTTCCAACTCCCCCGGGTGAAAAGTCTGACGACTCAGAAAATCCGCCTCCCAGTTGTCTACTCCTGGGATGTGAATTGCAGATAGATGGCAGGAGTGATCCGCCGCCCATTTGATGATCTTGGATACTTCCTTCATCGCTAGGGAACTCTTTGTTCCTCCCTGATGATTGATGTACGCTACAATCGTGATGTTGTCCGACTGAAATTTGATGAACTTGGCCGCCGCTAGTTGAGGCCACGCCTGGAGCGTGTTGAATATCACTCTCAGTTCCAAAATGTTTATTGGGAGAAGAGACTCTTCCCGAGACCATAGGCCCTGAGCTTTCAGGGAGTCCCAGACTGCACCCCAGCCTAACAGACTGGCGTCGGTCGTGACAATGATCCACTTTGGTCTGCGGAAGCACATTCCCTGAGACAGGTGATCCTGAGACAACCACCAGAGAAGAGAATCTCTGGTTTTCTGGTCCATTTGTATTTGAGGAGACAAATCTGCATAATCCCCATTCCACTGTTTGAGCATGCACAGTTGCAGTGGTCTGAGATGAATTCGGGCAAAGGGGACAACGTCCATTGCCGCAACCATTAACCCGATTACCTCCATGCACTGAGCTACAGAAGGCCGAGGAATGGAATGAAGAACTCGGCAAGTAGTTAAAAGTTTTAACTTCCTGACCTCCGTCAGAAATATTTTCATTTCTACCGAGTCTATTAGCGTTCCCAGGAAGGGAACCCTTGTGAGCGGAGACAGACTTTTTTCGACGTTCACCTTCCACCCGTGAGACCTTAGAAAGGCCAGAACGATTTCTGTATGAGCCTTGGCTCCTTGAAAAGACGACGCCTGAATTAATATGTCGTCCAGGTAAGGTGTTACTGCAATGCCCCGCGGTCTTAGTACCGCTAGAAGGGACCCTAGCACCTTTGTGAAAATTCTTGGAGCAGTGGCCAACCCGAAAAAAAGGGCCACGAACTGGTAATGCTTGTCCAGAAAGCCGAACCTTAGGAACTGATGGTGATCTTTGTGGATAGGAATATGAAGGTACGTATCCTTTAAATCCCTGGTAGTCATATATTGACCTTCCTGGATCATCGGTAAGATTGTCCGAATGGTTTCCATCTTGAATGATGGAACTCTGAGGAATTTGTTTAGAATTTTTAAATCCAGGATTGGCCTGAAAGTTCCTTCCTTTTTGGGAACTACAAACAGGTTTGAGTAAAAACCCAGTCCTTGATCTGCAATTGGAACTGGGTGTATCACTCCCATCTTTAGAAGATCTTCAACACAGCGTAAGAACGCCTGTTTCTTTGTCTGGTCTGAAGACAAACGAGAAATGTGGAACCTTCCCCTTGGAGGAGAGTCCTTGAATTCTAGAAGATACCCCTGAGCAACGATTTCTAATGCCCAGGGATCTGGAACATCTCTTGCCCAAGCCTGAGCAAAGAGAGAAATTCTGCCCCCTACTAGATCCGGTCCTGGATCGGGGACTACCCTTTCATGCTGTCTTGGTAGCAGCAGCAGGCTTCTTGGCCTGTTTACCCTTGTTCCAGCCCTGCAAAGGCTTCCATGTTGCTTTGGGCTGGGAAGCGTTACCCTCTTGCTTTGCGGTTGCAGAGGTTGAAGCAGGTCCGCTCCTGAAGTTGCGAAAGGAGCGAAAATTAGCCTTGTTTTTAGCCTTAGAAGGTCTATCTTGTGGGAGGGCATGGCCCTTTCCCCCAGCGATATCTGAAATAATTTCTTTCAACTCTGGCCCAAATAGGGTCTTTCCCTTGAAAGGAATATTAAGTAATTTTGTTTTGGACGACACGTCAGCCGACCATGATTTGAGCCAAAGCGCTCTTCGCGCCACAATGGCAAAACCAGAATTTTCCGCCGCTAACTTAACTAATTGTAAAGCGGCATCTGTGATGAAAGAATTAGCCAGCTTTAGAGCATGAATTCTATCCATGACTTCGTCATATGAAGTCTCCCTCTGGAGCGACTCCTCCAGCGCCTCAAACCAAAAAGCCGCTGCAGTAGTTACAGGAATAATGCAGGCAATTGGTTGAAGAAGGAAACCTTGTTGAACTAAACCTTCTAATTTTTTATCCATAGGATCTTTGAAAACACAACTGTCTTCTATTGGTATAGTTGTGCGCTTAGCTAGTGTTGAAACTGCTCCCTCTACCTTAGGGACCGCCTGCCACGCGTCCCGCCTGGGGTCAGTTATGGGGAATATTTTCTTAAAGATAGGGGGGGGGAACAAAAGGTACACCTGGTCTCTCCCACTCCCTAGTCACATATATCCGCCACCCTCTTCGGGATCGGAAATGCATCAGTGTATACAGGGACTTCTAGAAACTTGTCCATATTACACAATTTTTCTGGGACCATCATGGGGTCACAATCATCTAGCGTAGCTAAAACCTCCTTAAGCAGTATGCGGAGGTGTTCCAGCATAAATTTAAATGCTAAGGAATCTTATTCTGCCTGCTGAGAAATTTTACCTGCGTCAGAAATTTATCCCTCAGACAGTACATCCCTCACTGCCACGTCAGAGGGTGTGAGGGTACAACAGATAAATCATCCAACACTTCTGATTGCTCATCCTCTGTTCTTAAGACTGAGCTATCACGTTTTTTAGGAAAAAAACTGGCAGTTTGGATAGATATGCTGCAAGGGAATTATCCATGACTGCTGCTAATTGTTGTAATGTAATAGGGGCCAATGCGCTAGAGGTACTAGGCATCGCTTGCGCAGGCGTAACTGGTGTCGACACATGGGGAGAGGAAGGAGGACTATCCTCGTTACCTTCCGTTAAAGAATCATCTTGGGCTACATTTTTAAGTGTCACTGCATGGTCTTTAAAATGTTTAGATACCTTAGCACACTTTAAACACAAATGTAAAAGGGGGTACCGGCATGGCTATTAAACTCATAGAACAAGTTCTATCTGTAGGCTCAGACATGTTAAACAGACTTAGACAGCACTCAAATACAGTAAAATACAATTTTTGAAAAAACGGTACTGTGCCTTTAAATAATAAAAAGCCCACACTTTTTACTAAACCTCCAAAAATCAAAGTCAATTAACCCCTACTGCCCAAACCGGAGCAAATTAACCATGCCACAGCCTTTGCTGTGGTCCTACCTTCCTTGGGGATTAGTTTTGATCGAAAATAAGCCTCTCTGAAGTCCTTAAGTAATCTTTGGACCCTTCACATGGATCTGCATGAAGCTGTTTGTAAAATCAACTGCGCAACTGAGGCGCGAAATTCAGGCCCCCTCCATCTTCACTCTGGAGTTGTGGGGCCTACCCAAGCCAAAATAGGTGTCTAAATATATGCCATGTGGAATAAACCCCAAAAAAGTGTTTCAAATGTAATATAAACTTGTATAAATATCAGATTTTTGTAAAAAAATAATCGATTGCCCCTTAACAGTGTCCACCAGTGTTTTGAGCCCTTACAAATAAGCCTTCCTTCTATACTAAATCTCAGAATATGGCTTACCTTTCCCACATGGGGATTCTTGTCAGTCTTCTAGCATTACTAAGTCTTGACTAGAAAAAAATGACTGAAACATACCTTAAAGCAGTTAAGCCTGCAAACTGTTCCCCCCAACTGAAGTTTTCCGGTACTCAACAGTCCTGCGTGGGAACAGCAATGGATTTTAGTTACAAGGTGCTAAAATCATTTTCCTCTCAGCAGAAATCTTCATCATTTTCTGCCTCAGAGTAAATAGTACAAACCGGCACTATTTTAAAATAACAAACTTTTGATTGAAGAAATAAAAAACTACAAACTAACACAACATTCCCTTTACACTCCCGTGCAGATGCTACTTGTTAGAGCGGCAAAGAGAATGACTGGGGGGGCGGAGTCTGAGGGGGAGCTATATGGACAGCTCTGCTGTGTGCTCTCTTTGCACTTCCTGTAGGGAATGAGAATATCCCACAAGTAAGGATGAATCCGTGGACTGGATACACCATGTAAGAGAAAAGAACTTGTTAATATCTATGACTTCAGTATACCTGTTACCTTGGTCTTTAATTGATAAGATATAATTTTTTGCCCACCTTAGTTCTACTCTCAGCAACCTCCAGAGGTTTTGTTTCCACCCTCAGCAGTCTATAAACACTACTTATAACTATAACTATATATGTATTTTAACATAACTAGTTGGGCCAGTCCCTCCTCTAGCCAACTCAGTATGTCTCTTTGGGGGTAGGGAGGTCTTGGAACCTTGCTGTCTAACAGCTGACTATATATCTTTTGATTTTAATTTTCACAGGATTGTGAGACCAACTGTCTATTTACATATCTTAGGTATTGTTTGATCAAAACCTGTAAATATTAAATTTTGCAGCGCTATACAAATAAACAATAATAATAATATATCTAATACTTAGTAAACCATTTCTTGCACCATTTTAATACCCGGCATTCTGGCCGCCCATTTTAAAACTCATGTTTTGTGAGCTAACAGTTTGAACTGTTCTTCAATCATTGCTCTAGACATACAGCACTTTTTTGTAGTGCCAATAGACATAAATCAGCTAACAGAAAAATCTTTTTTTTCTTTTGGTGGATTTAAAAAATAGAAATCTTTCTATTGGCTGATTTATTTATTTTTTTAAATCAGCCACTAGAACTGTTAGGACACCCCCTAAAAAGGGGGAAACTGACAGACTAAACTGCGTATGCTGCTGGACAGCATGAAGAGGGGATCCCAGAAGAACAAGAGTTAATGCTGCAGAGGAGGTTCCATTGCCGCCATCACCACCTCCACTGAGGAGGACCTCTGCAGTCGATGCTGACATGGAGGACCACTACAACCGACACTGACTAGGAGAACCACTGCAGCCAATGCCGACATGGAGGAGCTGCCACCAAGAACCTTATGGATTACAGCTAAAGAAGAAAAGAGCCTTTCTTTTTTTTTGGCCTTCATGGATTTTTTGTGATTTTTCTTCCCCGGGATCATGGATTACACCTAATGAAGAAAAGAGGAGCCTTTGTTTGTTTTTTTACAGATTTTTATTATTATTTATTTCACCTGGATTGTGGATTACATCTTTTTTCTATTACTTTTTGGATTACTTCTGATGAAGTCTTCAGGATGGTCAGTATAAAATATTTAGGACTAGATTACAAGTGGAGCGCTAATTTATCGCCGGCCCACAAATGGACAAATTTGCCCGTTTGCAGATGCGCAATAAATAACCACCCATTACAAGTGGCTGGTCATTGCTACTACAAACTTGTGGTAGCAATTAGCGCTTGTAAAATAAATTAGATCAGATATCTGGTTAATTTTATAAATGCGCACTAAATGCCGCCAAAATACACTGTAGTGTATTTTATTAAACAATAAGAATTGTAGCATTTTTATTTTTAATAAAATAACTGCACTAGGCAGTATTTTGGGGGTAAAGCTGGCAGAAGTGAGGTGTTAGGAAAAAACTGCACTGAAAAGTACTTTTACATTGCGGACTAAGGGAACTGTGTTCCCAGTAAATATATGCTTATATACATGTATATATTTATGTGTTAATATGTATATACACATATAAACCCATAAATATATATGTATATAATCATACACTTATATATTTAATATTGCTGCCATTGCTTAGATTCTGTGCAATCTCTGACGGCATCAGAAAGAGGCTCCCATTGGAGCCTATGAAAGCGTGTTCGCGTTTGCTTTGCTGTCAACTAAGCATTAGCTTGTGCTGGTATTTTCAGAAAAGCGATATTTAGCGATCCACTTGTAATCTTGCCCTTACTGTTTATTGTTATTTTCTTTTCTTTTAATTTTTTTTTTGTTTCTTGATTTTTTTTGGTTTGGTTTAATTTGTAGTAGTTGTTTTTAATAGTTGTGCTAGTTTGTATAAGTATTTCTTTTCTTGTTTATGTTATTTTGTGTAAGGGTTTATTTTGTTGTTGGTGATGGTTCTTTAGTTTGTAGAAGGGTTAGGTGGCAGTGGGGTTCATGACGATTAAGGGGTTAATAGTGGAGTGGAGTTAGGTTGCGGTGGGGATGCTGGTGATTAAAGGGTTAATTGTTGAAGAGATTACTATAAACTAGCTCTAAATAGGGGGCGCTATAATAAGTGTATTAGGACAATGATAAATGAGTGTGTAAGCTCTACACATCAGCACAAAAACATCTACCAACACATATATGTGAATAATAAATTATATCTGTATATACACACACACAAAAACAGTTATATGTGAGTGCCAGTAGTAGTATTGTTAACACCCAAAATTCTAGGTACAATAGACATATACAAATAATATTCCAATGCTATATATGGACAAACCCATTTACAAGCAAGTCCAATAAGATCTGTGTAGTTCAACTAAGGATAGGTGAAGGCAATTGTTGTTTTGATCTGATGGCAATGATACAGTAATGCTGCACTCTCCTCACATGTGGATACCCTGATTAGGGCTCTTTGAGAATGATCATTTGGTTATCTACTGGTACACACAGACGCCTCTCTTGTTTCTTTCATCTTCCTGATTAAAGGGTTAGTAGTATAGTGTCGCTAGGTTGTGGTGGAGGTGATGGAGATTAAGAGGTTAAAATGTAGGGCTGTGTAGCGGGGTCATTGGGTTGTTCATTTTTATATAAAAAAAATAAAGATTATATTAATGTATTAAAGCTTTTCATTAATACGTTTTTCTTTATTCTTTTAATTCTTGTAGGCTGCTGTTTTGACATGTGTGATATGTGTAAAAGGGATCATTTACATTAAATCCTCAATGAAGGTGGTGATGCTTTTGCCTATAACGCCACATTACTGCAGTTGCAATCATCAGAGCCTGAATCATGAACAAACTGTTGTGTTTCATGTCCATTTAACCATGCTAGGTGAAAATGTATTTGACAATGTCAAAGGCTTCTTTGTTACAATATAGCAAGTTTTGATTAATTGGCCTAACACTGTTTTTAAGACGCCTAACAGTTTCCTGACATCTTGAAAACTTTTTTTTTTCCCTTTAAGCAATTTCTTTCTCATTAACAAGAGGACATAAAAAACCATTTTCTTAAATCTTCTCTATTCTTTAGATCAGGAATGTTGCTTTTTTTTGCTGATAAAGGGACATTAAATATTCTTTTTATATAGATTTTTTTTTTAAAAAAATCCATAATATAGGCAGTGACCAAAACATAATTGCTTTTATATAGTATGGAGCCAAAAGGCAGAGTGCCAGCAAATTTGTTTTGAGTGCCATTATATGGTGGTGTAAAAATTGTACCTGATTTAGTATTAGCCTCAAAACTGCCCTTTAGGATCAGCAAAAAGGCTTAGCAGTGTTTTCCACACAAAACTTTGATGGGGGCAGTGTAATATTTTCTAACATTTTTTTTAACTTTTACCAGCCCTTAAAAGGGCTTTTTGCTGGGAATTGCCCCAAAGTAATCAGCTCTTTTACCTGAAAAGAAAAATACAATAACCCCCCAACATTACAACCCACCACCCACACACCCCTACTCTAACCCACCCAAACCCCCCTTAAATAAACCTATCGCTAACCCCCTGAAGATCATCCTACCTTGAGTCGTCTTCACCCAGCCGAGCCGAATTCTTCATCCAAGGTGCGCAGAGGAGGTTCTTGATCCGGTAGAAGTCTTCATCCAAGCGGCAAAGAAGAGGTCCTCCATCCGGTAGAAGTGTTCATCCAGGCGGCGTCTTCAACCTTCATCCATCTGGAGCGGAGCGGAGCCATCTTCAACGGAGCCGACGCGGAGCCATCCTCTTCAACCGATGGACTAACGACGAATGAAGGTTCCTTTAAGGGACGTCATCCAAAATGGCGTCTCTTCAATTCTGATTGGCTGATAGAATTCTATCAGCCAATCGGAATTAAGGTTGAAAAAATCTTGAAGTTCAATCCGATTGGCTTATCCAATCAGCCAATCGTATTGAACTCGCATTCTATTGGCTGTTCCGATCAGATTTTTTCTACCTTAATTCCGATTGGCTGATAGAATTCTTTCAGCCAATCGGAATTGAAGGGGCGCCATCTTGGATGACGTCCCTTAAAGGAACCTTCATTCATCGTTAGTCTGTCGGTTGAAGAGGATGGCTCCGCGTCGGCTCCGTTGAAGGTGGATCCGCTCCAGATGGATGAAGATTGAAGACGCCGCCTGGATGAACACTTCTACCGGATGGAGGACCTCTTCTTTGCCGCTTGGATGAAGACTTCTACCGGATCAAGGACCTCCTCTGCGCACCTTGGATGAAGAATTCGGCTCGGCTGGGTGAAGACGACTCAAAGTAGGATGATCTTCAGGGGGTTAGTGATAGGTTTATTTAAGGGGGGGTTTGGGTGGGTTAGAGTAGAGGTGTGTGGGTGGTGGGTTGTAATGTTGGGGGGGTATTGTATTTTTCTTTTCAGGTAAAAGAGCTGATTACTTTGGGGCAATGCCACGCAAAAAGCCCTTTTAAGGGCTGGTAAAAGAGCTGATTACTTTTGTATTTTAGAATAGGGTAGGGAATTTTTTATTTTGGGGGGCTTTTTTATTTTATTAGGGGGCTTAGATTAGGTGTAATTAGTTTAAACTGCTTGTAATTCTTTTTTATTTTTTGTAATTTAGTGTTTGTTTGTTTTTGTATTATAGTATAGTTTATTTTATTGTATTTTAGCTAATTGTATGTAATTTATTTAATTCATTTAATGATAGTGTAGTGTTAGGTGTATTTGTAACTTAGGTTAGGATTTATTTTACAGGTTATTTTGTATTTATTTTGAAAAGGTAGCTATTAAATAGTTATTAACTATTTAATAGCTATTGTATCTAGTTAAAATAAATACAAAGTTGCCTGTAAAATAAATATAAATCCTAAAATAGCTACAATGTAATTATTAGTTATATTGTAGCTATATTAGGTTTTATTTTCTAGGTAAGTATTTAGTTTAAAATAGGATTATTTTAGTTAATTTTAGGAATATTATTTTGTTTAATTTAAATTATATTTATGTTAGGGGGTGTTAGGGTTAGGGTTAGAGTTAGGTTTAGGGGTTAATAAATTTATTATAGTAGCGGCGGCGGTGCAGGCGGGAGATTAGGGGTTAATAATTGTAGGTAGGTGGCGGCGATGTTAGGGAGGGCAGATTAGTGGTTAATACTATTTATTATAGTGTTTTCGAGGTGGGAGTGAGGCGGTTTAGGGGTTAATACATTTATTATAGTGGCGGCGATGTCCGGTCTGCAGATTAGGGGTTAATAAGTGTAGGTAAGGTGGCAGTGACGTTGGGGGGCAGATTAGGGGTTAATAATTATAATATAGGGGTCAGCGGTGTTAGGGGCAGCAGATTAGGGGTTCATAGGGATAATGTAGGTTGCGGCGGTGTCCTGAGAGGCAGATTAGGGGTTAATAGTATAATGCAGGTGTCAGCGATAGCGGGGGCGGCAGATTAGGGGTTAATAAGTGTAAGGGGTGTTTAGACTTGGGTTTCATGTTAGGGTGTTAGGTGTAGACTTAGAGAGTGTTTCCCCATAACAAACAATGGGGCTGCGTTAGGAGCTGAACGCTGCTTTTTTGCAGGTGTTTTTTTTTTCAGCCCAAACTGCCCCATTGTTTCCTATGGGGATATCGTGCACAAGCATGTTTTAGCTGCTTACCGCTACCGTAAGCAACGCTGGTACTGAGGGTTGAAGTGGAGCTAAGTTAGGCTCAATGCACCCTTTTTTGAGCCTAACGCAGCCCCTCAGACAACTTTAAATACCAGCGTTGTCTTAAGGGTGCGTTGGGAAAAAAAGCAGTGTTAGCTACGCGGGTCTTTACCGACAAAACTCTAAATCTAGCCGTTTGTTTTTTTGTTTTTTTATTTACCTATGAAACCTAAATTTATTTATTTGTTTAGCATAAAAAGAGCAAAATAAATACATTTAGTTGATAAAAGTTTCAACTAGCTATTTATTCACAGAAATTATTGTACGTTTACCAAAACAATGTACGTTTACCAAAAAAAGGTAAATATATATATATATATATATATATATATATATAAAAATATAAGGGTTTAGGTGTGTATACTCTCGAAATCTCACCTTGGGTAATATTCTTGCCCCCAGCCAGTTACCAAGCTTGAAGAGAAACACAGGGTCTTGGTTACTAGTAAACGGCACATACAAATGTGGTAACCATAGATGTAAAGCCTGTGATTTTCTGACTGAGGGCCGAGAATTTTACTCTTGTGTTTCACTCGAATCATTCCTCACAAAAGGCTGTGTCAAATGCTCGACTAGTTATGTCATTTACTTAATTGAGTGTATAGAACACTCAAAACAGTATGTTGGCATGACTAGTCGAGACGTTAGAACCCGTATACGTGAACATTTGGGCTACATTAAATATGACAAACCCTGTTCAGCACTATCTAGGCATTTTCTGGAAGTACATCAAAAGGATGTTACTTCCTTTAAATGGAGAGCAATTGAGGCAATAACATTACCCACCAGAGGTGGAGATAAAGATCAAATCTTAGCACGTCAAGAAGTCTATTGGATTATGAAATTAAAAACACAAATTCCCCATGGTTTTAATTCAGAATATGATATTATTAACCATTGGAAATAAATATACATTATTCTTTATTATTATCATTATTTTTTAGATGTATTTGTGTTAAGTATGGAGACTTGACAATCAGCATCTTTTTAGTTTGTGAATTATATATATGCAATTTTACCACAAGGAGTATTGAGGTTCTGAGCATTATTTATAGTGTCAGCCATCCTTGTGTGTTCCACAAACACTGATGCTTTTATTCACATCATCATTTCATCATTTTGTTATGCCTTTTTTCCATGTCTTTTTTCATGTCTCTATGCTTTTCATATATTCATCCTTATATATTCATCATTAATTATATACTTATTTTCAGACAGCTAAATGCCAGGTTGAATTTTGAATTCTGAATTTTGAATATTGTTTGGATAAATCAGTGAATTTTGAAATTATAAGGTCTAAATAATAATGCCATTATATAAATGTTTATGAGTTTATTTCATTTTTTTCATTTATTATCATAACATTGTTTTGTAATAAATGTATTTATTTATTTATCAATGTATTGTTAATATCCTTTATCTGATGCCCCCCTTTGAATCCAATCTTCTAGCTCTGTACATGTAACTTTGGAGTGGTATGAGTTAAACTTATTGGAAGGAGTGTTCAGCACCGGCCAATAGTTACTGAGAACATGCTTTCTCCAACATAGGTGTGTCCGGTCCACGGCGTCATCCTTACTTGTGGGATATTCTCTTCCCCAACAGGAAATGGCAAAGAGCCCAGCAAAGTTGGTCACATGATCCCTCCTAGGCTCCGCCTACCCCAGTCATTCTCTTTGCCGTTGTACAGGCAACATCTCCACGGAGATGGCTTAGAGTTTTTTAGTGTTTAACTGTAGTTTTTATTATTCAATCAAGAGTTTGTTATTTTGAAATAGTGCTGGTATGTACTATTTACTCAGAAACAGAAAAGAGATGAAGATTTCTGTTTGTATGAGGAAAATGATTTTAGCAACCGTAACTAAAATCCATGGCTGTTCCACACAGGACTGTTGAGAGCAATTAACTTCAGTTGGGGGAACAGTGTGCAGTCTCTTGCTGCTTGAGGTATGACACATTCTAACAAGACGATGTAATGCTGGAAGCTGTCATTTTCCCTATGGGATCCGGTAAGCCATGTTTATTACGATTGTAAATAAGGGCTTCACAAGGGCTTATTAAGACTGTAGACTTTTCTGGGCTAAATCGATTCGTTATTAACACATATTTAGCCTTGAGGAATCATTTTATCTGGGTATTTTGATATAATAATATCGGCAGGCACTGTATTAGACACCTTATTTCTTAGGGGCTTTCCCAAAGCATAAACAGAGCCTCATTTTCGCGCCGGTGTGGCGCACTTGTTTTTGAGAGGCATGGCATGCAGTCGCATGTGAGAGGAGCTCTGATACTTAGAAAAGACTTTCTGAAGGCGTCATTTGGTATCGTATTCCCCTTTGGGTTTGGTTGGGTCTCAGCAAAGCAGATACCAGGGACTGTAAAGGGGTTAAAGTTTTAAAACGGCTCCGGTTCCGTTATTTTAAGGGTTAAAGCTTCCAAATTTGGTGTGCAATACTTTTAAGGCTTTAAGACACTGTGGTGAAAATTTGGTGAATTTTGAACAATTCCTTCATGTTTTTCGCAATTGCAGTAATAAAGTGTGTTCAGTTTAAAATTTAAAGTGACAGTAACGGTTTTATTTTAAAACGTTTTTTGTACTTTATTATCAAGTTTATGCCTGTTTAACATGTCTGAACTACCAGATAGACTGTGTTCTGAATGTGGGGAAGCCAGAATTCCTATTCATTTAAATAAATGTGATTTATGTGATAATGACAATGATGCCCAAGATGATTCCTCAAGTGAGGGGAGTAAGCATGGTACTGCATCATTCCCTCCTTCGTCTACACGAGTCTTGCCCACTCAGGAGGCCCCTAGTACATCTAGCGCGCCAATTCTCCTTACTATGCAACAATTAACGGCTGTAATGGATAATTCTGTCAAAAACATTTTAGCCAAAATGAACCCTTGTCAGCGTAAGCGTGGCTGCTCTGTTTTAGTTACTGAAGAGCATGACGACGCTGATATTAATATCTCTGAAGGGCCCCTAACCCAATCTGAGGGGGCCAGGGAGGTTTTGTCTGAGGGAGAAATTACTGATTCAGGGAACATTTCTCAACAGGCTGAACCTGATGTGATTGCATTTAAATTTAAGTTGGAACATCTCCGCATTTTGCTTAAGGAGGTATTATCCACTCTGGATGATTGTGAAAAGTTGGTCATCCCAGAGAAACTATGTAAAATGGACAAGTTCCTAGAGGTGCCGGGGCTCCCAGAAGCTTTTCCTATACCCAAGCGGGTGGCGGACATTGTTAATAAAGAATGGGAAAGGCCCGGTATTCCTTTCGTCCCTCCCCCCATATTTAAAAAATTGTTTCCTATGGTCGACCCCAGAAAGGACTTATGGCAGACAGTCCCCAAGGTCGAGGGAGCGGTTTCTACTTTAAACAAACGCACCACTATACCCATAGAGGATAGTTGTGCTTTCAAAGATCCTATGGATAAAAAATTAGAAGGTTTGCTTAAAAAGATGTTTGTTCAGCAGGGTTACCTTCTACAACCAATTTCATGCATTGTCCCTGTCACTACAGCCGCATGTTTCTGGTTTGATGAACTGATAAAGGCGCTCGATAGTGATTCTCCTCCTTATGAGGAGATTATGGACAGGATCAATGCTCTCAAATTGGCTAATTCTTTCACCCTAGACGCCACTTTGCAATTGGCTAGGTTAGCGGCTAAGAATTCTGGGTTTGCTATTGTGGCGCGCAGAGCGCTTTGGTTGAAATCTTGGTCGGCTGATGCGTCTTCCAAGAACAAGCTACTAAACATTCCTTTCAAGGGGAAAACGCTGTTTGGCCCTGACTTGAAAGAGATTATCTCTGATATCACTGGGGGTAAGGGCCACGCCCTTCCTCAGGATCGGCCTTTCAAGGCAAAAAATAGACCTAATTTTCGTCCCTTTCGTAAAAACGGACCAGCCCAAAGTGCTACGTCCTCTAAGCAAGAGGGTAATACTTCTCAAGCCAAGCCAGCTTGGAGACCAATGCAAGGCTGGAACAAGGGAAAGCAGGCCAAGAAACCTGCCACCGCTACCAAGACAGCATGAAATATTGGCCCCCGATCCGGGACCGGATCTGGTGGGGGGCAGGCTCTCTCTCTTCGCTCAGGCTTGGGCAAGAGATGTTCTGGATCCTTGGGCGCTAGAAATAGTCTCCCAGGGTTATCTTCTGGAATTCAAGGGACTTCCCCCAAGGGGGAGGTTCCACAGGTCTCAGTTGTCTTCAGACCACATAAAGAGACAGGCGTTCTTACATTGTGTAGAAGACCTGTTAAAAATGGGAGTGATTCATCCTGTTCCATTAAGGGAACAAGGGATGGGGTTCTACTCCAATCTGTTCATAGTTCCCAAAAAAGAGGGAACGTTCAGACCAATCTTAGATCTCAAGATCTTAAACAAGTTTCTCAAGGTTCCATCGTTCAAGATGGAAACCATTCGAACTATTCTTCCTTCCATCCAGGAAGGTCAATTCATGACCACGGTGGATTTAAAGGATGCGTATCTACATATTCCTATCCACAAGGAACATCATCGGTTCCTAAGGTTCGCATTCCTGGACAAACATTACCAGTTCGTGGCGCTTCCTTTCGGATTAGCCACTGCTCCAAGGATTTTCACAAAGGTACTAGGGTCCCTTCTAGCGGTGCTAAGACCAAGGGGCATTGCAGTAGTACCTTACCTGGACGACATTCTGATTCAAGCGTCGTCCCTTCCTCAAGCAAAGGCTCACACGGACATCGTCCTGGCCTTTCTCAGATCTCACGGCTGGAAAGTGAACGTGGAAAAGAGTTCTCTATCCCCGTCAACAAGGGTTCCCTTCTTGGGAACAATTATAGACTCCTTAGAAATGAGGATTTTTCTGACAGAGGCCAGAAAAACAAAACTTCTAGACTCTTGTCGGATACTTCATTCCGTTCCTCTTCCTTCCATAGCTCAGTGCATGGAAGTGATCGGGTTGATGGTAGCGGCAATGGACATAGTTCCTTTTGCGCGCATTCATCTAAGACCATTACAACTGTGCATGCTCAGTCAGTGGAATGGGGACTATACAGACTTGTCTCCGAAGATACAAGTAAATCAGAGGACCAGAGACTCACTCCGTTGGTGGCTGTCCCTGGACAACCTGTCACAAGGGATGACATTCCGCAGACCGGAGTGGGTCATTGTCACGACCGACGCCAGTCTGATGGGCTGGGGCGCGGTCTGGGGATCCCTGAAAGCTCAGGGTCTTTGGTCTCGGGAAGAATCTCTGCTACCGATAAATATTCTGGAACTGAGAGCGATATTCAATGCTCTCAAGGCTTGGCCTCAGCTAGCGAGGGCCAAGTTCATACGTTTTCAATCAGACAACATGACGACTGTTGCGTACATCAACCATCAGGGGGGAACAAGGAGTTCCCTAGCGATGGAAGAAGTGACCAAAATCATTCTATGGGCGGAGTCTCACTCCTGCCACCTGTCTGCTATCCACATCCCAGGAGTGGAAAATTGGGAAGCGGATTTTCTGAGTCGTCAGACATTGCATCCGGGGGAGTGGGAACTCCATCCGGAAATCTTTGCCCAAGTCACTCAGCTGTGGGGCATTCCAGACATGGATCTAATGGCCTCTCGTCAGAACTTCAAAGTTCCTTGCTACGGGTCCAGATCCAGGGATCCCAAGGCGGCTCTAGTGGATGCACTAGTAGCACCTTGGACCTTCAAACTAGCTTATGTGTTCCCGCCGTTTCCTCTCATCCCCAGGCTGGTAGCCAGGATCAATCAGGAGAGGGCGTCGGTGATCTTGATAGCTCCTGCGTGGCCACGCAGGACTTGGTATGCAGATCTGGTGAATATGTCATCGGCTCCACCTTGGAAGCTACCTTTGAGACGAGACCTTCTTGTTCAGGGTCCGTTCGAACATCCGAATCTGGTTTCACTCCAGCTGACTGCTTGGAGATTGAACGCTTGATTTTATCGAAGCGAGGATTCTCAGATTCTGTTATCGATACTCTTGTTCAGGCCAGAAAGCCTGTAACTAGAAAGATTTACCACAAGATTTGGAAAAAATATATCTGTTGGTGTGAATCTAAAGGATTCCCTTGGGACAAGGTTAAGATTCCTAGGATTCTATCCTTCCTTCAAGAAGGATTGGAAAAAGGATTATCTGCAAGTTCCCTGAAGGGACAGATTTCCGCCTTGTCGGTGTTACTTCACAAAAAGCTGGCAGCTGTGCCAGATGTTCAAGCCTTTGTTCAGGCTCTGGTTAGAATCAAGCCTGTTTACAAACCTTTGACTCCTCCTTGGAGTCTCAATTTAGTTCTTTCAGTTCTTCAGGGGGTTCCGTTTGAACCCTTGCATTCCGTTGATATTAAATTATTATCTTGGAAAGTTTTGTTTTTGGTGGCAATTTCTTCTGCTAGAAGAGTTTCAGAATTATCTGCTCTGCAGTGTTCTCCTCCTTATCTGGTGTTCCATGCAGATAAGGTGGTTTTGCGTACTAAACCTGGTTTTCTTCCGAAAGTTGTTTCTAACAAAAACATTAACCAGGAGATTATCGTACCTTCTCTGTGTCCGAAACCAGCTTCAAAGAAGGAACGTTTGTTGCACAATTTGGATGTTGTTCGCGCTCTAAAATTCTATTTAGATGCTACAAAGGATTTTAGACAAACATCTTCCTTGTTTGTTGTTTATTCCGGTAAAAGGAGAGGTCAAAAAGCAACTTCTACCTCTCTCTCTTTTTGGATTAAAAGCATCATCAGATTGGCTTACGAGACTGCCGGACGGCAGCCTCCCGAAAGAATCACAGCTCATTCCACTAGGGCTGTGGCTTCCACATGGGCCTTCAAGAACGAGGCTTCTGTTGATCAGATATGTAGGGCAGCGACTTGGTCTTCACTGCACACTTTTACCAAATTTTACAAGTTTGATACTTTTGCTTCTTCTGAGGCTATTTTTGGGAGAAAGGTTTTGCAAGCCGTGGTGCCTTCCATTTAGGTGACCTGATTTGCTCCCTCCCTTCATCCGTGTCCTAAAGCTTTGGTATTGGTTCCCACAAGTAAGGATGACGCCGTGGACCGGACACACCTATGTTGGAGAAAACAGAATTTATGTTTACCTGATAAATTACTTTCTCCAACGGTGTGTCCGGTCCACGGCCCGCCCTGGTTTTTTTAATCAGGTCTGATATTTTATTTTCTTTAACTACAGTCACCACGGTACCATATGGTTTCTCCTATGCAAATATTCCTCCTTAACGTCGGTCGAATGACTGGGGTAGGCGGAGCCTAGGAGGGATCATGTGACCAGCTTTGCTGGGCTCTTTGCCATTTCCTGTTGGGGAAGAGAATATCCCACAAGTAAGGATGACGCCGTGGACCGGACACACCGTTGGAGAAAGTAATTTATCAGGTAAACATAAATTCTGTTTTTTAAACTTGTGATGCATTTGTTCTAACAGGTTTATGAATACGGCTCCTGCCGAAACGCGTAAAACCTGTTAGTCTTTTATTCCAACATGTGTTTTAATGGATGTTACCAATAAAGTCTATTTTATTTATTCTACCTACGGATTATGAACTATTTTTTTCGAGCCATAGTGATGTCATAATGTTTTTTTACCAATTACAGTATGTTCCTGTCAGGGTTTTAAAAGTGTTGCAAACAGTCTATGCCAAATCAAGCTAAGACTACGGCCAAAAGCCGAAACACGTCAGCTAATCTGGCAAGACTCACTAGGAAGCTACAAGCAGTTCTTTTTTAATGGCTCCAATAAATGTTATTTTTTAATACTTATATCATTTGCCTCCGGAACTCTATCTACACTTTTTTCTCACTGAAATTGTTTACACATAACTTATGCAGCCATAAGACAAATGGTTGCAAAAGCATCTCTAGGATCCCTGTGTTCAGAATTAGCCAACATTTATGGATTTACCATTTCTTTTGGTGATTAGAAGGCCGCTAACTGCACCTGCGCACCGCATTTTTGAAAGAGGATTTGTAGACACATTTTGGCAAAGGATGCAAGGCTCATTTGGAATGACATAATGGCTGGAATTCTCCAAATTGACCCCCAAAACTATATATATTTATATAGTAGATATCCCAAGGTATTGATCTAGGCTCATTTTGGTATATTTCATGCGACCTCGCCGCCACTATAATAAATGTATTAACCCCTAAACCGCCGCACTCCCGCCTCGCAAACACAATAATAAATTTGATTAACTCCTAATCTGCCCTCCCTAACATCGCCGCCACCTACCTACAATTAGTAACTCCTAATCTCCCGCCCGCAACGTCACCGCTACTAAAATAATAAAAGTTATTAACCCCTAAACCTAACTCTAACCCTAACACCCCCCTAACATAAATATAATTTAAATTAAACGAAATAATATTCCTAAAATTAGCTAAATTAATCCTATTTAAAACTGAATACTTACCTATAAAATAAACCCTAATATAGCTACAATATAAATAATAATTACATTGTAGCTATTTTAGGATTTAGATTTATTTTACAGGCAACTTTGTATTTATTTTAACTAGATACAATAGCTATTATATATAAATACAAAATTACCTGTAAAATAAATCCTAACCTAAGTTACAAATACACCTAACACTACACTATCATTAAATTAATTAAATAAATTACATACAATTAGCTAAAAAAAAATGCAATATAATAAACTATACTATAAAACAAAAACAAACAAACACTAAATAACAAAAAATAAAAAAAGAATTACAAGCAGTTATGCCAAGAATTAAAAGAATTACGCCAAGATGGCGTCCCTTCAATTCCGATTGGCTGATAGAATTCTATCAGCCAATCGGAATTAAGGTTGAAAAAATCTGATTGGCTGATGCAATCAGCCAATCAGATTGAAGTTCAATCCGATTGGCTTATCCAATCAGCCAATCGTATTGAACTCGCATTCTATTGGCTGTTCCGATCAGATTTTTTCTACCTTAATTCCGATTGGCTGATAGAATTCTATCAGCCAATCGGAATTGAAGGGACGCCATCTTGGATGACGTCCCTTAAAGGAACCTTCATTCATCGTTAGTCCGTCGGTTGAAGAGGATGGCTCCGCTCCGCTCCAGATGGATGAAGATTCAAGACGCCGTCTGGATGAACACGTCTACTGGATGGAGGACCTTCTCTGCGCACCTTGGATGAAGAATTCGGCTTGGCTGGGTGAAGACGACTCAAGGTAGGATGATCTTCAGGGGGTTAGCGATAGGTTTATTTAAGGGGGGTTTGGGTGGGTTAGAGTAGGGGTGTGTGGGTGGTGGGTTGTAATGTTGGGGGGTATTGTATTTTTCTTTTCAGGTAAAAGAGCTGATTACTTTGGGGCAATGCCACGCAAAAAGCCCTTTTAAGGGCTGGTAAAAGAGCTGATTACTTTTGTATTTTAGAATAGGGTAGGGAATTTTTTATTTTGGGGGGCTTTTTTATTTTATTTGGGGGCTTAGATTAGGTTTATTAGTTTAAACTGCTTGTAATTCTTTTTTATTTTTTGTAATTTAGTGTTTGTTTGTTTTTGTATTATAGTATAGTTTATTTTATTGTATTTTAGCTAATTGTATGTAATTTATTTAATTAATTTAATGATAGGGTAGTGTTAGGTGTATTTGTAACTTAGGTTAGGATTTATTTTACAGGTTATTTTGTATTTATTTTAAAAAGGTAACTATTAAATAGTTATTAACTATTTAATAGCTATTGTATCTAGTTAAAATAAATACAAAGTTGCCTGTAAAATAAATATAAATCCTAAAATAGCTACAATGTAATTATTAGTTATATTGTAGCCATATTAGGGTTTATTTTCTAGTTAAGTATTTAGTTTAAAATAGGATTATTTTAGTTAATTTTAGGAATATTATTTCGTTTAATTTAAATTATATTTATGTTAGGGGGGTGTTAGGGTTAGGGTTAGAGTTAGGTTTAGGGGTTAATAAATGTATTATAGTAGCGGCGACGGTGCGGGCGGGAGATTAGGGGTTAATAATTGTAGGTAGGTGGCGGCGATGTTAGGGAGGGCAGATTAGGGGTTAATACTATTTATTATAGTGTTTTCGAGGCGGGAGTGAGGCGGTTTAGGGGTTAATACATATATTATAGTGGCGGTGATGTCCGGTCTGCAGATTAGGGCTTAATAAGTGTAGGTAAGGTGGCGGTGACGTTGGGGGGCAGATTAGGGGTTAATAATTATAATATAGGGGTCGGCGGTGTTAGGGGCAGCAGATTAGGGGTTCATAGGGATAATGTAGGTTGCGGCTTTGTCCGGAGCGGCAGATTAGGGGTTAATAGTATAATGCAGGTGTCAGCGATAGAGGGGGCGGCAGATTAGGGGTTAATAAGTGTAAGGTTAGGGGTGTTTAGACTTGGGGTTCATGTTAGGGTGTTAGGTGTAGACTTAGAGAGTGTTTCCCCATAGGAAACAATGGGGCTGCGTTAGGAGCTGAACGCTGCTTTTTTGCAGGCATTTTTTTTTTCAGCCCAAACTGCCCCATTGTTTCCTATGGGGATATCGTGCACGAGCACATTTTAGCTGCTTACCGCTACCGTAAGCAACGCTGGTATTGAGGGTTGAAGTGGAGCTAAGTTAGGCTCAACGCACCCTTTTTTGAGCCTAACGCAGCCCCTCAGACAACTTTAAATACCAGCGTTGTCTTAAGGGTGCGTTGGGAAAAAAAGCAGTGTTAGCTACGCGGGTCTTTACCGACAAAACTCTAAATCTAGCCGTTTGTTTTTTTGTTTTTTTATTTACCTATGAAACCTAAATTTATTTATTTGTTTAGCATAAAAAGAGCAAAATAAATACATTTAGTTGATAAAAGTTTCAACTAGCTATTTATTCACAGAAATTATTGTACGTTTACCAAAACAATGTACGTTTACCAAAAAAAGGTAAAAAAATATATATATATATAAAAAAATTAATTATCACATGACCCTGAAGCTTTCTAACTGTAGAAAAGAAATAAATACAGAAATAAAATGTGTCTACTGGCACATATATTATTTGCATTATTTTTTTATTTTTTTTAATCATTTTAAGGTTTCATCTGCAGCTATGTATATTATATTATGTTGCAATGGGGTAACTCTCATTTGGTATAGCAGAACTTCCCAAATTCTCAAGTGTCCACAAAACTATATATATATATATATATATATATATATATATATATATATATATATATATATATAAATATATATATATTTAAATTAGGCAACCAAAAATATTGATCTAGGCCCATTTTTGTACATTTCATGACACCATTTGGCAGTCAGATGTTTGCAAAGTATGATCATATAACTTTGGGTTTCTTGATGAAATTTAAGGTACTCAGTATGAACTTAGGACATTCACATGAACATAGGGTCCAGCATAGGGTACACTGATTTGCTATCATTGTAAATAAGCATGAGAGCGTGTGACCCCATATGAGACCTTTCCAATGAAATGCCTCCTACCCGGACACCACAAATGTCATTGTAAATAAACCAGATGAGGGTAAGAAGAAAAAGGAAATATAGACAAAGCCATATAGTTAGAGAAATAGGCAAATTAGAGTTAAACACCTAGGTGAAAGAAGTGGTTTAATTGATTAAAATCTATTTTGAGTGGTCTAGCTATATCTGTAAATTTTGTGCTCCAGAGAGTGAAGTGTAAAAGACCTTTGAAATAACAGCTTTAACCTAAAGTGTTTGTACCTCTTTAAGAAGTCATGTTAAGGAGCCATAGTGATGTCATAATGTTTTTTTTACCAATTACAGTATGTTCCTGTCAGGGTTTTAAAAGTGTTGCAAACAGTCTATGCCAAATCAAGCTAAGACTACGGCCAAAAGCCGAAACGCGTCAGCTAATCTGGCAAGACTCACTAGGAAGCTACAAGCAGTTTTTTTTTAATGGCTCCAATAAAAGTTATTTTTTAATATTTATATCATTTGCCTCCGGAACTCTATCTATACTTTTTTTCTCACTGAAATTGTTTACACATAACTTATGCAGCCATAAGACAAATGGTTGCAAAAGCATGTCTAGGATCCCTGTGTTCAGAATTAGCCAACATTTATGGATTTACCATTTCTTTTTGCGCACCGCATTTTTGAAAGAGGATTTGTAGACACATTTTGGCAAAGGATGCAAGGCTCATTTGGAATGACATAATGGCTGGAATTCTCCAAATTGACCCCCAAAACTATATATATTTATATAGTAGATATCCCAAGGTATTGATCTAGGCTCATTTTGGTATATTTCATGCGACCAGTTGGTAGTCAGATGTGTGCCAATTGCGAGCATATAAAAAAAATCATTAACTTTTTCACAGACTTTGGGTTTTTAACAGCAATTATTAACACACAACTTGTGCAGTTGGTTGCAAAAGCTTCTCTAGAATCTCCTTTGTCCAGAAATAGCAGACATGCCATTAGTTTTGGTAGGTAGAAGACTCCTAATTGCAGCTGTGCACACCACTTCTGAAAGAATATTTTTAAACTTTTTATGGCAGTGGGTCCAGGGTCCATTAGTATGACATAACATCATAATTTTCATAATTGACCCCCAAACTATATATATTTTTTAAAGTAGACCACACAAGTTATTGATCTAGGCTCATTTTCATATATTTTATGACACCATTTCTATGTTAGATAAATGCAAAAGGCGATCATATAAAAAAAAAATGTTAACTTTGGGTTTCTCACTGATATTATTTACACACAACTTGTTCAGCCATAAGACAAATGGCTTGTTTGTTATAGCTATTATTTAAATTATATTCAAACCATGAACAATCAATATTTATGGCAAGTGTGATAATTTATTTAAAAAAAAATAAAAAATTGTATTTTTAAATTATTTATACACAGCATTTTTACCAGTATCTTTCAACTGTATGATAAATTTAAACGTGACTCTTTCCTCACTTCCCTTTTTGAGCGTTTTTGTGTCCAAGCCTTCTTTGCTGTAGGGGAATAGAACTGGGGAAATGTTTGCCAGTTAGTCTCACTATGTTATCACACTGAAGGTTTTGTGGTATTTCTGTATTTTCAAATAAAAGTCTTGCAATCACCTTTATTTGGTAATTTAGGAAAGAGAGCTGTGGGAAACCTTTATGATTTTTTAAAAACTTCCTACAGGCTATTATCAACATGAACATAGTTCCTATGTCCTAACAAGGAATGAATGAAGTCCCAGACAATTTTCTCACTTGTTGTAAGGGAAGGTGGGCAGCCAGGTGGATCTAGTTGGCAGTCTTTCCCTTCATAGACTCTAAAAAATTGTATGTAGCCGGTGGAACTCACACAGTTTATAAAATTTAATACCATAACATGCTCTTTTGGAGGGGATATATTGCTTGAATTGTAATCTACCTTTGAAAAGCATTAGGGACTCATCAATACAAATATTTTTAGATTGGATATACACTTCAGCAAATAATTTGTTAAAATGATCAATTAGTGTTCTTATTTTATATAATCTATCATAATTTGAGTCAGTCAAATGTAGGGCCTGTGTTTTATCCATAAAGTGGAGGAAACTGTGTAAGATTCCATACCTTGCTCTGGGAATTACTGCTGTGAATAGAGGTGTTGAAAATACAGGGTGGGTAGAACAATACAATTTGATGCTTGGCTTATGTATAATGCCCATAGTAAGAATGAGCCTACTACATTTTTTTTAAATTCTGCAATGTTTTTTGGGATCCAATTATATTTTTGTAAAGCTTTAGGTGATTTCTGGGCCAGGCACTGCTCTGCATAAAGATTAGTTTGGCAAGCCATTTCTTCTAAAAAAAAAAAAAGCATATGAAGAAAATATTTTGAAAAAGTCTGCTGGTGTGAAATTAGTTATGTCTACATTGATACCAGCAAACTTAATGTAATCAGGAATTTCAGGGCTATAACAATGAGGGGGATTCCAAAGTAAAGTGTGACCTTGAGAGTCTTCAAATTGCTCTTGTGGAGATTGGGCCTTTGATTCTTTTTTTTTTTTTTTTTTAGGGAGGGATATGGAGCTTGGCATCAGTATAACTTTGTTCTTGCTGTATGAGTTAGGATGGTATTCTGATTCACAGAGGTCAATATAAGAGCCTGTAACAATTCCGTATGCCTTCAACATTATAAAATCTTTTTGCCAATTTTTAGCTTGCCAAATATATATATATATATATATATATTATATACCCCAAATAAATATATATATATATATATATATATATATTATATACCCCAAATAAATATAAATATATATATATATATATATATATATAAAACCAAAATCTGGTAGTATAATAAAGTACAGATTACTTCTGCGTTCTCCCTAAAATAATTGTAATGATAATTAGAACAATTTTACAAACAAATATAAAATTGCAAATCTTATTTTTAAATTGTATTAATTTATTATTTTTTGCTTCTCTTAGTGGGGCATCCAATTACTGTCCAATAACATCAAGCGTCAGCTGATTTCCCACTGGTCAGCAAAGAATAATAAATAAATGACAGATTACAGTAAATCTATAGGTGGCAAATAAAGAAATAAATCTATACACCTATAGGTGGCAAATAGCTTTTCTGGGATAGAATATATGGGATGCTCAGTATATAGTACTGACTTCAAGCCATCGCAGGGGTGGCTGTGTCACTGAGTTGGGGAGAGGGAAGCTGCTCGTGGAGGGAGGGGGGCGCGGGGCCAGTGATCTGGTACACTGAAACTAACCACATTTGGGTGCTGTAGTAATCTGAGTTTTACTAGCTTTTTACCAAATTATAAAACAGATTGATATGCACATGAGACACATTCTTTGTTTGTTATACATTTTTAGAGTCCCCTTTTTTGATGGAAGAAGAGCAGCCGGCTCACAGTATTTCATATATGTGTGGGATGTGCTTATGAAATCACATTTTTAATAGGTTGTAAAATAGCTTTCAGAAAAGCTTTTCTGCTACAGAGTAACAATCCTGCCTGACAGGAAGCAAAATTGCAACTGGGCAGTTGTTAAGAATTGTTACTTTATTTTTATTATATTTTACATTTAATGTTATAATATTTATTTTACGTTTTTATAAGCGATCAGTACTTTTCTGTAATGTAGGGACCCCTTTAACCAATATTTTTTGCAGTGTAGTCATTCCCCCATCCTCCCACCTCTCCCCTGTATGTGATTGCTATATTTCTGTAGTGTAAAGTCTCCCTCCCCCTATATTTATTTACATAGTGTAGGCCCCCATCCCTCCCTCTCTTTTCAACATAGTGTTGTTCCTATATGTTCCATAGTGTAGGGCCCTGCCCTCCCAAGCTGGGCCAACGACCCGCCTTCGCTCCAAAACCTCCCAATCGTTACAGACAGTGACACAGACAGACTTGCATTTTAGCCAATCAGTGCTGATTCCTAAATAACTACTATGTTATAATAAGAGGCAGTGTTCAAGGGCCCGAAATTAGCACATGATACAAGAAAACAACATAATTTATGTAAGAACTTACCTGATAAATTCATTTCTTTCATATTGGCAAGAGTCCATGAGCTAGTGACATTATGGGATATACAGGAGGGGCAAAGTTTCCCAAACCTCAAAATGCCTATAAATACACCTCTCACCACACCCACAATTCAGTTTAACAAATAGCCAAGTAGTGGGGTGATAAAGAAAGGAATAAAAAGCATCAACAAAGGAATTTGGAAATAATTGTGCTATATACAAAAAATCATAACCACCATAAAAAGGGTGGGTCTCATGGACTCTTGCCAATATGAAAGAAATGCATTTATCAGGTAAGTTCTTACATAAATTATGTTTTCTTTCATGTAATTGGCAAGAGTCCATGAGCTGGTGATGTATGGGATAGTAATACCTTAGATGTGAAACTCCACAGAAGAGTCACTAGAGAGGGAGGGATACAATAATAACAGCCATTTTCCGCTGAAAAAAATTAATCCACAACCCAAAATATAAGTTTTATTCTCATAATGAAAAGAAAAAACTTAAACATAAGCAGTTGAATCAAACTGAAACAGCTGCCTGAAAAACTTTTCTACCAAAAACTGCTTCCGAAGAAGCAAATACATCAAAACTGTAGAATTTAGTAAATGTATGCAAAGAAGACCAAGTTGCTGCTTTGCAAATCTGATCAACTGAAGATTCATTCTTAGAAGCCCACAAAGTGGAGACTGATCTAGTAGAATGAGCTGTAATTCTCTGAGACAGGGCCTGATCCGACTCCAAATAAGCCTGATGAATCAAAAGCTTTAACCAAGATGCCAAGGAAATGTCAGAAGCCTTCTGACCTCTCCTAGAACCAGAAAATATAACAAATAGACTAGAAGTCTTCCTGAAATCTTTAGTAGCTTCAACATAATATTTCAAAGCTCTTACCACATCCAAAGAATGTAAGGATCTCTCCAAAGAATTCTTAGGATTAGGACACAAAGAAGGGACAACAATTTCTGTATTAATGTTGTTAGAATTAACAACCTTAGGTAGAAATTTAAATGAAGTCCGCAAAACTGCCTTATCCTGATGGAAAATCAAAAAAGGAGATTCACAAGAAAGAGCAGATAATTCGGAAACTCTTCTAGCAGAAGAGATGGCCAAAAGGAACAACACTTTCCAAGAAAGTAGTTTAATGTCCAAAGAATGTATAGGCTCAAACGGAGGAGCCTGTAAAACCTTCAAAACCAAATTAAGACTCCAAGAAGGAGAGATTTATACAATGACATGGTTCATATGGACCAAAGCCTGTACAAAACAGTGAATATCAGGAAGCTTAGCAATCTTTCTGTGAAATAAAACAGAAAGAGCAGAGATTTGTCCCTTCAAGGAACTTGCAGACAAACCCTTATCCAAACCATCCTGAAGAAACTGTAAAATTCTAGGAATTCTAAAAGAATGCCAGGAGAATTTATGAGAACACCATGAAATATAAGTCTTCCAAACTCAATAATAAATCTTCCTTGAAATAGATTTACGAGCCTGTAACATAGTATTAATCACTTAATTAAAGAGAAACCTCTATGACTAAGCACTAGACGTTCAATTTCCATACCTTCAAATTTAATGATTTGAGATCCTGATGGAAAAACGGACCTTGAGACAGAAGGTCTGGACTTATTGGAAGTGGCCAAGGTTGGCAACTGGACATCCGAACAAGATCCGCATACCAAAAACCTGTGAGGCCATGCTGGAGCTACCAGCAACACAAATGAGTGTTCCCTGATGATCTTGGAAATCACTCTTGGAAGAAGAACCAGAGGCGGAAAGATATAAGCAGGTTGGTAACACCAAGGAACTGCTAACGCATCCACTGCTTCAGCCTGAGGAGCCCTGGACCTGGACAGGTGCCTGGGTAGTTTCTTGTTTAGATGGGAAGCCATCAGGTCTATTTCTGGAAGACCCCACTTCTGAACAATCTGAGAAAACACATCTGGATGGAGCGACCACCCCCCCGGATGTAAAGTCTGATGGCTGAGATAATCTGCTTCCCAATTGTCTATACCTGGGATATGAACCCCAGAAATTAGACAGGAGCTGGATTCCGCCCAAGCAATTATCCAAGATACTTCTTTCATAGCTTGGGGACTGTGAGTCCCACCCTGATGATTGACATATGCCACAGTTGTGATATTGTCTGTCTGAAAACAAATGAACGGTTCTCTCTTCAACAGAGGCCAAACCTGAAGAGCCCTAAAAATAGCACAGAGTTCTAAAATATTGATTGGTAACTTCGCCTCTTGAGATTTCCAAACCCCTTGTGCTGTCAGAGATCCCCAGACAGCTCCCCAACCTGAAAGACTTGCATCTCTGAACAAAAGAGGCCCCTTGAACTATACGATGGTGATCTAACCACAAAGTCAGAGAGAGTCGAACATTGGGATTTAAGGATATTAATTGTGACATCTTTGTATAATCCCTGCACCATTGGTTCAGCATACAAATCTGGAGAGGTCTCATATAAAAACGAGCAAAGGGGATCGCGTCAGATGCTGCAGTCATGAGACCTAAAACTTCCATGCACATAGCTACCAAAGGGAATGATTGAGACTGAAGATTCCAACAAGCATCTCTTGTCTGTTAGAGACAGAGTCATGGACACTGAATCTATCTGGAAACCTAAAAAGGTGACCATTGTCTGAGGAATTATAGAACTGTTTGGTAAATTGATCCTCCAACCATGTCTTTGAAGAAACAACACTAGTTGATTTGTGTGAGATTCTGCAGAATGTAAAGACAGAGCTAGTACCAAGATATCGTCCAAATAAGGAAACACAGCAATACCCCGTTCTCTGAATACAGAGAGTATGGCACAGAGAACCTTTGAAAAGATTCTTGGAACTGTCGCTAGGCCAAATGGAAGAGCGACAAATCTGTAATGCTTGTCTAGAAAAGAGAATCTCAGAAACTGATAGTGGTCTGGATAAATCGGAATATGAAGATATGCATCCTGTAAGTCTATTGTGGACATATAATGCCCTTGCTGAAGAAAAGGCAGAATAGTCCTTATAGCCACTATTTTGAAAGTTGGAACTCTTACATAACGATTCAAAATTTTCAGATCCAGAACTGGCCTGAATTAATTTTCTTTCTTTGGGACAATGAATAGATTCGAATAAAACCCCAGACCCTGTTTCAGAAACGGAACTGGTATGATTACCCCTGAAAGCTCCAGGGCTGAAACACACTTCAGAAAAGCCTGAGCTGGGATGCGTGAGAGAAAAAATCTTCTCACAGGAGGTCTTACTCTGAATCCTATTCAATACCCTTGAGACACAATACTCTGAATCCATTGATTTTGAACAGAATCTGCCCAAATGTTTTGGAAGAATCTTAATCTGCCCCTACCAGCTGAGCTGGAATGAGGGCTGCACCTTCATGCAGACTTGGGGGCTGGCTTTGGTTTCTTAAACGGTTTGTATTTACTCCAACTTGAAGAAGGTTTCCAATTGGAACCAGATTCTTTGGGGGAAGGATTAGGTTTCTGTTCCTTATTTTGTCCAAAAGAAAGAAAACGGTTAGAAGCTTTAGATTTACCCATAGGTCTTTTATCCTGAGGCAAAAAAACTCGCTTCCCCCCAGTGAGAACCAAATAACTTATTACCTTGGAACCAAACTGAGAACCAAATAACTTATTACCTTGGAAAGAAAGAGCTAGTAATCTAAACTTAGAAACCATGTCAGCATTCCAATATTTGAGCCACAAAGCTCTTCTAGCTAAAATAGCTAAAGACATAGATTTAACATCAATGTTGATGATATGAAAAATGGCATCACAGATAAAATGATTAGTATGTTGAAGCAAGTGAACAGTGCTAGACAAATCAGGATCCATTTCCTGTTGCGCTAAACTTTTCAACCAAAAAGTTGATGCAGCTGCAACATGAGCCATAGAAATGGCAGGCCTGAGAAGATAGCCAGAATATAAATAAGCTTTCCTTAGATAAGATTCAAGTTTCCTATCTAAAGGGTCTTTAAAATAAGTACTATCTTCCATAAGAATAGTAGTATGTTTAGCAAGAGTAGAAATAGCCCCATCAACTTTGGGGATCTTTTCCCAAAAATCCAATCTAACTGCTGGTAAAGGATACCATTTTTTAAACCTTGAAGAAGGACTAAAAGAAGTAATAGGCCTATTCCATTCCTTAGAAATCATATCAGAAATAGCATCAGGAACTTGAAAAACCTCTGGAGTAACCACAGAAGGTTTATAAACAGAATTTAATTGTTTACTAGTTTTAATATCAAGAGGACTATTTTCCTCAATATCCAATGTAATCAATACCTCTTTTAACAAGGAATGAATATACTCCATTTTAAATAAATAAGTAGATGTGTCAGTCTCAATATATGAGGAAGGATCTTCTAAATCAGATAGATCCTCATTAGAGGAGGATAATTCAGTATGTTGTCGGTCATTTAAAATTTCATCAACTTTATGAGAAGTTTTTAAAGACCTTTTACATTTATTAGAAGGCGGGATGGCAGACAAAGCCTTCTGAATCGCATCAGCAATAAAATCTTTTATATTCACAGGTATATCATGTACATTAGATGTTGAAGGAACAACAGGCATTGTACTATTACTGATGGACACATTCTCTGCATGTAAAAGCTTATCATGACAACTATTACATACCACAGCTGGAGATATAATCTCCACAAATTTACAACAGATGCACTTAGCTTTGGTAGAACTGTTATCAGGCAGCAGGGTTCCAACAGTGGTTTCTGAGACAGGATATGTTTTTTTTTCCAAAATATAAAACTGATAGTCTGCAAAAGGAAATATAAATAAACCTGACTCATGGCAAATATAAGTACAATACATATATTTAGAACTTTATATTAATGCGTAAAGTGCCATAGCTGAGAGTGTCTTAAGTAATGAAAACATACTTACCGAAAGACAACATCCACATATAGCAGATAGCCAAACCAGTACTGAAACAGTTATCAGTAGAGGTAATGGAATATGAGAGTATATCGTCAATCTGACTAAGGGAGGTAGGAGATAAATCTCTACGACCGATAACAGAGAACCTATGAAATAGATCTCCCGCGAGGAAAACCTTTGACATTCACTGTACTCTGAGAGGAATCGGGCTTCAAAATGCTGAGAAGCGCATATCAACGTAGAAATCTTAGCACAAACTTCACCACCTCCATAGGAGACAGAGTTTGTAAAACTGAATTGTGGGTGTGGTGAGGGGTGTATTTATAGGCATTTTGAGGTTTGGGAAACTTTGCCCCTCCTGGTAGGATTGTATATCCCATACGTCACTAGCTCATGGACTCTTGCCAATTACATGAAAGAAAAAGCAAATTTGATGATAAACGTAAATTGAAAATTTGTTTAAAATTGCATTCTCTATCTGAATCGTGAAAGGTTAATTTTGACTAGACTGTCGCTCTAACCCTGTTAACCTCTGAGCCATTTCCATCCATGTGCTAAGCTGTTTTGGAGGTTTTAGATGCTCACATTTAAACCCCACTGTAGGTCATGATGAGTTTCAAAAGCACCCCCCACCAATGACAACATGTGTCTGTCATCCGCACTTAGCTCCTTGTGCTAATGATGACCATGTGTCGTCATAGGCAGTAGAGGGGTTAAGCAATTTTCCTAATTATTTCATTCTTTTGGCATACTTTGTTGAAGGAGTGGCAATGCACTACTGGGAATTTCCTGAGCACATTGGGTGAGCCAATGACAAGAGTCATATGTGCAGTGCCACCAATTACCAGTTAGCCCCCTGTAATGCATTGCTACTCCTAAACCTACCTAGGTATTCTTTTTTTAACAATGGATACGAAAGGGACAAAGCAAATCGGGTAATAGAAGTAAATTGTAAAGCTGTTTAAAATCGCATGCTCTGTCTGATTTCTGAAAGTTTAATTTTGCCTTTACGGTCTCTTTAACTTTCTCTTAAGTAAAAAAATATATATATTATTCACAAATGAACCTAATAGTCCCATGCCCTGCAGTCGGCTAAACGTCTACATAAGATCATAGCCCTGGCTTTGCAATCCTGCTGTCAGCAACATACCCACTTAAAGGGGCGGTAAAGTAAAAATGTAACTTTCATGATTCAGAGCATGCAAATTTAGTATTGCTTTATCGAGCTGGATAAATGCTATTATACCTATTACTCCCTGATATAGCAACTACTAGGGTGCTTGTCAGGTAAGCTAGTGCCTAGTTTATGGAATTTAACATTCATTTCACATAGATCCAGGGCATTGGTTATCACACCCTATTTTCACTCCAACATTACCTTTGGTTTGGAGCTATTAGATGGTGGGGCGCTAGACCCCATCCCTTTCAATAAAGCCCCGCCTCTCATAAGGCAGTTTAATGTCCCCCTAACTATGTATTTAACATTTTTACAAGGTGTAAACACACAGATTATTTTAATATTGCACTATTTCTGGCATGTAACACAAGGGTTAAACATAGTTATATGCCAGCAATAGGGCAATTATAAAATGCATAAAAACAATTGACCTATTCCCAAATTGTGTCAGTGAGCATGTCCCTACTGGTTGACTTCCATTAGGGAAAAAAATACATTTTTATATAAATATAAATATATATATATATATATATATATATATATATATATATATATATATATATATATACAGTATCTCACAAAAGTGAGTACACCCCTTATATTTTTGTAAATATTTTATTATATCTTTTCATGGGACAACACTGAAGAAATTACACTTTGCTACAATGTAAAGTAGTGAGTGTACAGCCTGTATAACAGTGTAAATTTGCTGTTCCCTCAAAATAACTCAACACACAGCCATTAATGTCTAAACCATTGGCAACAAAAGTGAGTACACCCCTAAGTGGAAATGTCCAAATTTGGTCCAAAGTGTCAATATTTTGTGTGGCCACCATTATTTTCCAGCACTGCCTTAACCCTCTTGGGCATGGAGTTCACCAGAGCTTCACAAGTTGCCTCTGGAGTCCTCTTCCACTCCTCCATGACGGCATCACAGAGCTGGTGGATGTTAGAGACCTTGCGCTCCCCCACCTTCAGTTTGAGGATGCCCCACAGATACTCAATAGGGTTTAGGTCTGGAAACATGCTTGGCCAGTCCATCACCTTTACCTTCAGCTTCTTCAGCAAGGCAGTGGTCGTCTTGGAGGTGTGTTTGGGGTCGTTATCATGCTGGAATACTGCCCTGTGGCCCAGTCTCTGAAGGGAGGGGATCATGCTCCGCTTCAGTATGTCACAGTACATGTTGGCATTCATGGTTCCTTCAATGAACTGTAGCTCCCCAGTGTCGGCAGCACTCATGCAGGCCCAGATCATGACACTCCCACCACCATGCTTGACTGTAGGCAAGACACACTTGTATTTGTACTCCTCACCTGGTTGTTGCCACACACGATTGACACCATCTGAACCAAATAAGTTTATCTTGGTCTCATCGGACCACAGGACATGTTTCCAGTAATCCATGTCCTTAGTCTGCTTGTCTTCAGCAAACTGTTTGTGGGCTTTCTTGTGCATCATCTTTAGAAGAGGCTTCCTTCTGAGATGACAGCCATGCAGACCAATTTGATGCAGTGTGAGGCATATGTTCTGAGCACTGACAGGCTGACCCCCCACCCCTTCAACCTCTGCAGCAATGCTGGCAGCACTCAAACCTCTATTTCCCAAGACAATCTCTGGAAATGATGCTGAGCATGTGCACTCAACTTCTTTGGTCGACCATGGCGAGGCCTGTTCTGAGTGGAACCTTTCCTGTGAAACCGCTTTATGGTCTTGCCCAACATGCTGCAGCTCAGTTTCAGGGTCTTGGCAATCTTCTTATATCCTAGGCCATCTTTATGTAGAGCAAAAATTCTTTTTTTCAGATCCTCAGAGAGTTCTTTGCCATTGGTGCCATGTTGAACTCTCAGTGACCAGTATGAGAGAGTGTGAGAGCGATAACACCAAATTTAACACACATCTTCCCATTCACACCTGAGACCTTGTAACACTAACGAGTCACATGACAGCGGGGAGGGGAAATGGCTAATTGGGCCCAATTTGGACATTTCCACGTAGGGGTGTACTCATTTTTGTTGCCAACAGTTTAGACATTAATGGCTGTGTGTTGAGGGGTGTACTTACTTTTGTAATATACTGTATATATATATATATATATATATATATAATTTCAATCAAATCTTCGGATCAACCCACCAGAAGCCATTTGCCTAAGTGCAGGAATGCAATAAATATATGCACTCTCAGGGCTTTTAACACAATTTATTGAACATTTTCGGAGATCAACTCGCCTTCATCAGAATAACAACAGTGTGTGCAGTAAACAAATATATAGTGCTCATAATTACTTCAAAACATACATTACCTACCCCCCTCCAGTTCATGTGGAACCAAACAACTGTATTGGAACACAAACATGCGTTCCACCGTTTCATGAAACTGGAAGTACAACAACGTCACTTCTGGGTATGTAAAATTATGAAAAACTTTAACATTCTTAATAAATAACATATATGCGCATAGTATGTGTAAATAATGACAGTGATATCTGGCCTTCTCTCTTAGCAGTGTTGCCTAATTACGAGAGGTAAAAACATAAAAAATACACTATGCGTGGTGCTCAAATGTAGTACAAATAGCTACTGCCTGTAGTCATGGTTACCATTTGACAAGTAAATATACAGCACGCTTCGTTTATGTGATTTCGCTATCATGTTGACTATAGTATAACTGTCACTTTCACAGTTTAAAAAGCTTAATTGTGTACTAATCTCCATAGTGATATGTCCTCTAAGCATTGTGATTAAAGGGAAATATGTGATTCATTGTGATTAACTCTTGTGCATGTAGCTAATACATGTAGCACCGGTTATTGTGTGGCAGGTTAGTACCCAACACTTTATTCTCATGCTTAGTTACAGTTTACCTATTACAGTGACTATTTTTGGTAGCATAATTTCATTCTGATAGTGTATGATCAGATATAAACCTCATCATACTGTGCCATTTATAGCCAACTTATAACCTGTCAAAAAAGCGCTTTAAGATTATTCATGTTATTTCACTCACAACATGTAACTCACAGGCAATCTAAAATTGTGCCAAAAATATAACTAATTCCTAACCTATGGACAATGTTATCCTAAATTCCTAAAGTTATTCTCACTTAAAAACAAGTAAATACAGGTGCTGTGCTGCACATCGTCATCCTGTATCCATTCACCTTCCTTTCTGTTATGAATTATAATCAGGACCATGTTAAGTATATTAAATATGGGAGCCTATTACATATGATGGCTTAAAGGTTATGCCCACAAGAACTATTGGAACAAATGATCAGCCAGCTTTATACATATTTCTTATCTACATATATAGGGTATACAGTCCTAGCCGTACACATATGTATGTGATAGTTAATCCAGTCTCAATTATTCTGATCTAACATTTCAAGGAATATGGATGTTTGTATATAAAATTAGAGTGACCACACCCATATTAGCCCACGCCAAGTGACTCTACTGTGAGATTGTCCCTTTCCTACACTCCTCTTGGGGATGTTGTTGGGTGTTCCTCCGCCAAGCCTGGCCCATGTACCATACCCTACTTTATGTCAGGATATCTGTGAATGTTATTAAATAATATATATTATTTAATATATATATATGGTTGTCTACACCAAATGATCCATTTATTTGTGAGACTGTAACTATAATAGACCTCCTCTCTACCTTAGACATCTAAGGATTCAAAAGAAAACATTTGGTCTCATTAGTTCAGACAGTCATTTCAAAGATCAGGCAGTTACTTCAAAGTAAATATTAGCATTTTGAAACCCTCAGATGTGTAGGTCCATATATGGAGTTTCCCGCCCAAGATGGATAATGAACTCACAGGCCCCCTGTGGAGAATAGACGGTCCATCTGTAGGAATGGTTGAATCTACAAACATGTTCAAGGAATTGTAGTTTTTACCATCTAAGTGTTAAATTGTCCCTGCTGAGATCTAAATACACATAAAGCATCTGAACTCAAGTTACCTACAGAACATGGGAAACTATATCTCAGATAAAAGAATTATGCCTAATTTTCATACGTTTAAGATACTCAAATGAACATGTATATTCAGACACATGAATCTGGGAGATTGTCTGCCTAAGAAGGGTAATATTGGAAGCTGAAAACCTAAGAAACAGTGACTAATATTAACATATTAGATAAGTATTTGCTGAGCTTGAAAACTACTGCAAATAGATATATGAATGTTTGACATTTTTAACAATTATTTCTTTGTTTTGCAGACAGCAGGATCTCCTATGAATGTCGGTCATGGGCATCAATCTATGCACTCAGAAAGAGGTGTGCTTAATATAAGAAAATAATCAAATACAACTTTAAATGGATTTTAAGATAATAATAATAATATGATGTTAAAAATAATACTGATGTTTCATATTAAAATAATCAGGAAAAATGACAAAATATGATCCATGTATATTAAAAATATTACCAGACAGGTTTATTAATATAAAGAAAATAGTGTATTTGATAGACATTTTATAGATTAGATAATTAATAATAATAATAATAACTGCAGCAATATTTGAATGAAACTGTTTGTCTCTGTCTGCTGCCCCCGATGGCCTAAATCCAGTATTACAGCCAAAAGACATTTGGCTGTTAAAAATGAAATTTCCCAGTAACCAATCAGGGACAAGCTTCCGAAGAGCCTATCAAAATCTTGTGGGAATGATTAAAGAAACGGGGGAGGAATTCTTTATTCTGGGAATAAAGGTCCAGTGACTCACGGCACAAAAAGACAGACTAAGAGAAGCATTAACTTTTGGAGAGAAAATACATACGGCCAGATTACGAGTTTTGCGTTATGAGCTGTGCGGTGCTAACGAACAGTTTTTTCTCACCGCTCACTTTCCTACAGCGCTGGTATTACGGGTTTTTACAAACCCGGCGTTAAAAGGTAAGAAGTAAGCGTAGAGCAAAATTGAGCTTCATACCGCACTCCAATACCAGCGCTGCTTAAGTCAGTGGTGAGCTGGTCGTACGTGCTCGTGCACAATTTCCCCATAGACATCAATGGGGAGAGCCGGCTGAGAAAAAGTCTAACACCTGCAAAAAAGCAGCGTAAAACTCAGTAACGCAGCCCCATTGATTCCTATGGGGGAAACACATTTTATGTTTACATCTAACACCCTAACATAAACCCTGAGTCTAAACACCCCTAATCTTACACTTAAGATTAACCGCTAATCTGCTGTCCCCGACATCGCCAACACCTACATTATTCTTATTAAACCCTAATCTGCCGCTCCGGACACTGCCGCCACCTACATTATACTTATTAACCCCTAATCTGCTGCCCCCAACATCGCCGACACCTACATTATATTTATTAACCCCTAATCTGCTGCCCCTAACATCGCTGCAACCTACCTACACTTAACCCCTAATCTGCCACCTCCAACGTCGCCGCTACTATAGTAAATGTATTAACCCCTAAATCTAAGTCTAACCTTAACCCTAACACCCCCTAACTTATTTAATATAATTTAAATAAATCTAAATAAAATTACTATCATTAACTAAATTATTCCTATTTAAAACTAAATACTTGCCTATAAAATAAACCCTAAGATAGCTACAATATAACTAATAGTTACATTGTAGCTATCTTAGGGTTTATTTTTATTTTACAGGCAAGTTTGTATTTATTTTAACTAGGTAGAATAGTTACTAAATAGTTATTAACTATTTAATAACTACCTAGCTAAAATAAATAAAATTTGACCTGTAAAATAAAACCTAACCTAAGTTACAATAACACCTAACACTACACTACAATTAAATAAATGAACTAAATTAAATAAATTAAATTAGCTAAATCACAAAAAAAAACACTAAATTACAGAAAATAAAAAACAGATTACAAGATATTTAAACTAATTACACCTAATCTAATAGCCCTATCAAAATAAAAAAGCCCCCCCAAAATAAAAAAAGCCCTAGCCTAAACTAAACTACCAATAGCCCTTAAAAGGGCCTTTTGCTGGGCATTGCCCCAAAGAAATCAGCACTTTTTCCTGTAAAAAAATACAAACACCCCCTCCAACAGTAAAACCCACCACCCACACAACCAACCCCCAAATAAAATACTAACTAAAAAAACCTAAGCCCCCATCGCCCTGAAAAGGGCATTTAGATGGGCATTGCCCGTTAAAAAGGGCATTTAGCTCTATTGCAGGCCCAAAGCCCTAACCTAAAAAATAAACCCACCCAATACACCCTTAAAAAAATCCTAACACTAACCCCCGAAGATTCACTTACTGGGAGAAGTCTTCATCCAAGCGGCAAGATATCCTCAATGAAGCCGGCAGAAGTGGTCCTCCAGACGGGCAGAAGTGGTCACCCAGACGGCATCTTCTATCTTCATCCATCCGGCGCGGAGCGGCTCCATCTTCAAGACATCCAACGAGAAGCATCCTCTTCTTCTGACGGGCTAACGACGAATGAAGGTACCTTTAAATGACATCATCCAAGATGGCGTCCTTTAGATTCCAATTGGCTGATAGAATTCTATCAGCCAATCGGAATTAAGGTAAAGAAAATCCTATTGGCTGATTGGATCAGCCAATAGGATTGAACTTCAATCCTATTGACTGATCCAATAAGCCAATGGAATGCGAGCTCAATCCTATTGGCTGATCCAATCAGCCAATAGGATTTTTTATACCTTAATACCGATTGGCTGATAGAATTCTATCAGCCAATCAGAATCTAAGGGACGCCATCTTGGATGACGTCATGTAAAGGTACCTTCTTCGTCGTTAGTTCGTCGGAAGAAGAGGATGCTCCGCTCCGGATGTCTTGAAAATGGAGCCGCTCCGTGCCGGATGGATGAAGATAGAAGATGCCGTCTGGATGAAGACTTCTGCCCGTCTGGAGGACCACTTCTGCCTGTCTGGAGGACCTCTTCTGCCGGCTTCTTTGAGGACATCTTACTGTTGGATGAACACTTCTCCCGGTAAGTGAATCTTCAGGGGTTAGTGTTAGGATTTTTTTTAGGGTGTATTGGGTGGGTTTATTTTTAGGTTAGGGCTTTGGGCCTGCAATAGAGCTAAATGCCCTTTTAAGGGCAATGCCCATCCAAATACCCTTTCCAGGGCAACGGGGAGCTTAGGTTTTTTTTAGTTAGTATTTTATTTGGGGGTTGGTTGTGTGGGTGGTGGGTTTTACTGTTGGGGGGGTGTTTGTATTTTTTTTACAGGAAAAAGAGCTGATTTCTTTGGGGCAATGCCCTGGAAAAGGCCCTTTTAAGGGCTATTGGTAGTTTAGTTTAGGCTAGGTTTTTTTTTTGGGGGGGGGGTTAGATTAGGTGTAATTAGTTTAAAGATCTGTAATTTGTTTTTTATTTTCTGTAATTTAGTGGGGGGTTTTGTGATTTAGCTAATTTAATTTATTTAATTGTATTTAATGTAGGGAATTGATTTAATTATAGTGTAGTGTTAGGTGTTATTGTAAATTAGGTTAGGTTTTATTTTACAGGTCAATTTGTATTTATTTTAGCTAGGTAGTTATTAAATAGTTAATAACTATTTAGTAACTATTCTACCTAGTTAAAATAAATACAAACTTGCCTGTAAAATAAAAATAAAACCTAAGATAGCTACAATGTAACTATTAGTTATATTGTAGCTAGCTTAGGGTTTATTTTATAGGTATTTAATTTTAAATAGGAATAATGTAGTTAATGATAGCAATTTTATTTAGATTTATTTAAATTATATTTAAATTAGGGGGTGTTAGGGTTAGACTTAGGTTTAGGGGTTAATAAATTTAATATAGTGACGGCGACGGGGGCGACAGATTAGAGGTTAATAAATATAATGTAGGTGGCGGCGATGTTAGTGGCGGAAGATTAGGGGTTAATATTATTTAACTAGTGTTTGCGAGGCGGGAGTGCGGCGGTTTAGGGGTTAATATGTTTATTCTAGTGGCAGCGATGTCCGGAGCGGCAGATTAGGGGTTAATAATTTTATTTTAGTGTTTGCGATGCGGGAGGGCCTCGGTTTAGGGGTTAATAGGTAGTTTATGGGTGTCAATGTACTTTTTAGCACTTTAGTTATGAGTTTTAAGCTACAGCGTTGTAGTGTAAAACTCATAACTACTGACTTTAGAATGCGTTATGAATCTTGTCGGTAGAGGCTGTACCGCTCACTTTTTGGCCTCCCAGGACAGACTTGTAATACCGGCGCTATGGAAGTCCCATTAAAAAAAGGGTTTACGAAGTTTACGTAAGTCGGTTTGCGGTAAGGCCAAACAAGTGTGCGGTGCCTCTAAAGCTGCAAGACTCGTAATAGCAGCAGGCATAAAAAAGCAGCGTTAGGTTAACGCTGCTTTTTTACCTTAAAGGGACAGTCAAGTCCAAAAAAAATTTTCATTTTTCAAATAGGGCATGTAATTTTAAACAACTTTCCAATTTACTTTTATCAACAATTTTGCTTTGTTCTCTGTTGGTATTCATCAGAAGATGCTTAGATACAAGTTAGTCACAGAAGTAAAAAGTGTATTAATATAACAGTGTTGGTTTTGCAAAACTGGGGAATGGGTAATAAAGCGATTATCTATCTTTTTAAACAACAAAAATTCTGGTGTTGACTGTCCCTTTAACGCAAAACTCGTAATCTAGCCGATAGGCTTTGGTGCCAAGCATATTCTCTGCCATTTTTGGGGACACTTTCTTCAACAAAGAAAGAGTAACAATTCATGAAGTCTATGCCTGTGCACATTGTGAGTAAATCCTCCATAGATGACCCACAAGAAACTCTGGAATATAAAACATTGATTTGCTTATTTGGGTAAAGTATATCATTTGATATTTTAAAGCAAATACATTCATTATTGGTAACTATAACTAATTGCAGTTAGTAGAGTTAAAAGGGCACTTTGTATTTTAGTTTGCATTAATATTCCTGTTTAGTCTAGAACTAATCATTAATGCTAAGTAATTTATCTTTGCAAATATATAAATACATTTTAGAATTTGTCTAAATTGAAGATGATTAAAAATTCATTTCAGCTCAGATAACTTGGCATAGGAGTTGGTTGTTTCAACAAATAATATATACAATTTCTGATGTTTTAATTAGAGTTGTATAGAATCATTTGTGGGCTAAATAGCTTAAGTATATTTGTCTGGAAGTTAACAAACCATATCTTGGTATCTCATTATGGTATTTTAATGCAATTCAATTGTGAATAAGGTTAATTCTAAAGGTATATTTGGTTTGCTCTGTCAAGAATATTGTAACAGTTTACACTTGTATAGTTTTAATCATAATCTGGTTCCTATAAATATAATTCAATGTGTTTATAAATTTAACTAATTTAAAGAATTTAGGAATTTACATTAATTTTAATTGTTTCGTATATGCATTTTATTGGGGGTTTATTTTAAAGAATAATTTTTAAATATATTGTATTATAACCCGGCCATATACTGACAGTTTTTAGGAGTATTGGCCTAATGGTATGCACCCCCAGTATGTAATACACATCCTAGACTCTTGGGTCAATAGATCAAATGCCAAGCCTCTCTTATTTTGGATTGCTACTATGGCCAGAAGTGTTGTGAATAATGAGTGACTTTCCACAGCCTTGGGTTCCCCCGACAGTGTATGAGGCTATTAAGGCTCCAAACTCTAGTCGGCATTTGGTACTAAGAGGGCAGGATTGCCATACAAAGTTGGCATTTCCTAAATGGACCCACAACCCCGGGAATAGCATCCCAGCTATGTATCGACCTCCTTTGTTATACCAGTAGTTTAAAATCCGGTACTGAGTTCAGTCTCCCTGGGTATATAGTACCCAGCCTGTAGATCCACTTGGCCTCACATATCAATAATGCTTTGTTCCTGTCACCTGTCAGTATATAGCAGGGTTACAATACAATTTATTTAATAATAATTTTTTAAAATAATCTCCAATTAAAATGCATATACGAAACAATTAAAATCAATATGTATTCCTAAATTCTTTAAGATTAGTTAAAGTTATTAACCCATTGAATTATATTTATAGAAACCAGATTATGAATCAAATGATACACACTTAAGCTGTTACAATATTCTATACAAAAAAATACCTTTACAATTTACCTTATTCACAATGAATCACATAAAAATATCACAATAAAATACCAGAATATGGACCGCTAACTTTAACAATGCCTAGTTAAACAATATAACAAGATACTTTAACAGCCAATTTCTATACCAATTTATCTGAATTGAAATAAATTTTATTTAGCTACAATAAGGCAAATTCTAAAATATATATATAGTTGCAAATATAAATTACTTAGCACTTAATACAGTATGACTAGTTAAACTGCACAGGACTATGAACTTGAGCTTATGTACCTCCTCATGTACCTTTATGGTCCAATATCCCTGTGCACAATCAATGGCAGTGAATATTTTGGATCACTGCATCTGTGCTAGGTACTAGTCAATATATGGCACAGGCCAGCCAGACATGTACACTCGCTTGTTTAGCTGTCTTAAGTCAGCACACAAATGCTATTGTCCATTGGGCTTAAGAACACCTAGAATAGGATTGTTATAAGAGCTATGCACCTGTTGGATAATACCCCTTTATTCCAGGTTCCAAAAATATCCTTGTACTCCATCAGGAGTTCCTGTAGCTGTTGGCGTTCATCATCACTGGAACAGCCATTAGCTAAGGATATTTGCTCTTCGACTATTTTGGCTTAGTATTTGGCTATCCTATTTCATAGGCTTCTTCCAACCTAGAGGTGAGATCCCCTTGATTATAATTTACATTGCCCCCATGACTCTGGGTATTGGGGTATTCTTGCTTTTTGATTGGCTAATCAAATACTTGTTCAATCAAATACTTCTTCAATTTTACAGATGCCCTCCTCTGAGCTGAAGGGATAAATAGACTGAATTGTAAATAGTCCCTCTGGCATAGATGCAAAGGATTGTTCTATTAATTGTTAATCAGTTAAGTTTCCTTCAGGTATTAGCCAAATTACATTATTCTGGAATCCAAAAGTGTAATAACATGATTCCAGCGCATATCCTATGGTAGATCCCTTGGACAAGGTGATATCCTGTGGGGTCATATTATGCACAATAACATGTATTGGAATATTTCCAATATTTACCATAGGAGTATGGGTCATTGTTATACCCAGATTTTGCATTCTATGGGAGATGCATATTAGTGTTTCAGAAGTTTTTAATTTCTGACTTCTTTTTATCTGTAAGGATAAGAGGAATTTATAAGCCCCAGCAGGGATTACACATTGTTAGACACCTGCATATTCACAGCATATGGCAATTGCTGGTTTGATTTCAGGGTGGCATTTTCATCCTGAAACCCCCTTTTAACCTGCTCCAGAGACAAAGGTTAATCAAATCTATTTGTATGGCATATCTATGTAAGAGATCATTGCCAACGTATATTTGATTATGGGGATTTAAAACTAAAAACAGGTGCTTCACTGATTTATTACATATGGATATAGATAATAAACACTTAGCTGTGATGTTATAGCATTCACACTTGTCATCCAGGTCATGGACACAGTGGTCTTGGGGAGAAAGATATTTAATCCCCTTAGGTTCAGCTATCTGCGCTAATAAACCTTCGCTTATGTAGCTAGCTTCCTGTTTTAAAGGGACAGTAAACCTTAAAAATAATGTTATATAATTCTGCACATAGTGCAGAATTATATAACATTATTTTGGTGCTATAGCCATAAACGCCTTTTTTACCTTTTAATTTGCTAAAAATATGGCGCTTTTACAGACCCGCTCTCTGCTCTCTACTGAGCGGGTCTGTTATTTGTAGTCAGCGCATCGGGCCAGCTGTATAGTCACAGCCCGGCCCGACCACGCCATAAGACTAAGTGCAGCTCGCTCCTGTGACAGGAGCGAGCTGCACTTAGTGCTATGGCGCGGGTGGGCCGGGCTGTGACTATACAGCTGGCCCGATGCGCTGACTAAAAATAACAGACCCGCTCAGTAGAGAGCAGAGAGCGGGTCTGTAAAAGCGCCATATTTTTAGCAAATTAAAAGGTAAAAAAGGCGTTTATGGCTATAGCACCTAAATAATGTTATATAATTCTGCACTATGTGCAGAATTATATAACATTATTTTTAAGGTTTACTGTCCCTTTAAGCTCAATTTGGCATACTTGGTTTTCCCAAGGTCATGCACTTGCATAGGGATAAATAGATCATCCTTAACTCTCAATTTCTGCGAGGAATTGAGAATGATCTCCCCCTTTAGCGGATTTGGGGTCCACCATGTGGAGGTATATAGTTAATACATCGCCGTTTAAGGAAATATTCGCTATCTTTCCAGGCGAAAATTTAAAAGTATTATCATCAGAGCCGCTTAAGGGAGTCTGATTACCTATTTGTAGGATAGTGATTTCAGGTATAGAGTTATTCCTGAAATGAATCTCCACAGCATCTGGTTTCTCTTCCACCATGTGACAGTTTTGACTGGAGCGAGATATACTGGACCGCTTATAATTAATAGGCCTTTTTACTTGTGATCAAATTACATTATTTATGCAATCAATTATGGTGCTTAACCGTTTCAGGAGATCACTACCAATTATTAACCGATCAGTTGGCAGATCCATTATAATGACAGGGTGCCTTATTACCCTGTTCCCCAGTTTCAATTTAAACCATGCAGTACTGCAGACTTTTAGAGAGTCACCCCCAACACCTATTAGTGAACCATCAAATTCTTTTAGTTTAGGCTTGTGGGGTGTCAGTTCATTTAGCTGTGTGTAGTACCTGTTGGATAAAATAGTTGCCTGAGATCCAGTATCAATGAATCCCATGATAGGGTTGGAGACTGAATCTGGAGCTCAGCTAATAGATAGTATCTCCCTGCAATTTTTACCATTTCACACATAAAATTGGCATGATTACACATCTGTGAGCTTCGCCATAAGTTACCTGGATTTGCCATGTTACCTGATGCAGGAGAATTTTTAATCTCACCAGTCTCTTTCTCTATAATAGGGCTGACAGGGTTCCTGTGTTCTGCATCTGTGGAAATAAGGTTAAGAGAAAAGGAAGAGATTTGTTAGAGCTTCCAGGCTGAGGTGGCTTGTCATCACAGCTAAATTGTCCGTTTCCAGTCTGTAGGGAGAGAACATGATTAGTATCATTATTGACATTTATGATTTTATTTGGTATATCTCTCCCCTCTCTTTCAGGTAATACTGCAGTATTTATGACTGTGCCTGTGGCCCACTGCTGGACACTGTCTGTACCCCTAAAAAATGATTATTAGGGTTCTGAGCCGTCAAAGCTTGACTCAAATTAGTAAATAGTGTACATAATTGACTAACTTGCGTACTGAGTTGGCCCACTTGAATGGACAAGCTGTTTTTACCCATGGACCAGGGTGCTGATTCTCGGATCCTTGGGATCCCTCAGAATCATAGCTATTTCTCCTATTTGACGCAGTTGTCTTTGGGGTTCAACTTGTTCAGCGTTAGTATCTTGGGGAGCACTATTTACTTGGGGTGTCTGGTTACCCTGAGAGTATTTTTGCCACTTTTGGTATTTATTTTTACGGGGATACAGATTACCTTGTGAGTATTCATCTCTTTGGGGATAATTATTTACCTGGGTATGCCCCCAATTTTGAGTATATTTTCTCTGCACCTCAGCCTGTGTTGGGGGAGGGGCAGAGTTAAAACTTTGTGGGGATTGCCTGTTTTCTTGGGCCACCTCCGCATAGGTTTTCTTTTTAGACTCCAAATTGAGGGGGCTAGGTGACACCCTAGTTTCTGCCACAATTTTGGGGCTGGGTCTTAGTTCCCTTTTAACCCCCTGTTCACCGGACTGCTGAATAGAGTATAATTGTGTACTCTCTTTGATCAGCCAGTCCAATGAGCAGTTCTCATCAAAATCCCTAGCTAAATTAAGTTTGATGTCTGCGGGCAATGCTTCGTAAAATAAATTCACAAATTCTGAGCTTTTAAATACGGGGTAATCTTCCGCCATAATTTATGCACTTTTTAGTACAAAAAGGAATTCTATAGGGCTTTGATTTGCGCCACATTTTAAACCGTATACAGCTATTTTTGCTGTGGTTTTGGTGCGATATTTCCCAAATTCTTTTTGCACTGATTTTTCGTTTCACTCCAGAAATGAATATTCATATCCTTGAGTGAAGCAAAGAATTTTTGATGTTTACCCTCAAATACCCAGGGCAGAAATTTAATTTTTGACCGCTCACTAGTAACATTCATTATGGATAAAGCATTTTCATAGTTCTTAAAGTGGTCAATTATAGAAGTGGTTCCGTTTTTGGAAAATGTAGGCACTGCAACTCTTAAGAAAGTAATTATTTTAGGGGTGTCATATTCCTTATTAGACGTATCTTGGGCTTTCCTAGGGACCTTCTTGTTAGGGTTGGAGCATTCCCTATCTGCCCTTTTACTATATGGGGGAACCCCTACGTACATTAGTACTATGTGGGCTATTTGGGTAGCTGGCTCCACCCTCTTAATTTACTACTAGAGATTCCCTCCCCTCCTCTGAGATATAGTAGTTCCCTGAATTTATAACATGAGGTGACTGTCTATTTGGGAAGTGTATTTCTGACCCAATAGGGGTCCTTTGTTTAATTTCTTCCATAAAGTACTACAGTTCATTTCTGATCGATTCTTTAAGGAATTTAGAATTATCTGCATTATCCTCATTGCTAATAGAGGGGTTTTCATTATGACGATAAAGCTTTTTTAAACCACTTAACTCTCTTTGACTTTGTGCGAGTTGTTTATTTAAATCTTGTATTTGAGCTAGGAATTTTTGGTTATGCTTATCTAAATCAGCCATGTCTTGTTTAATTGTAACAATTTCATTTTCGGCTATATTTAAATTCTCTTTGCATCTGCGTGATGAGCGAATATTATTGTCTAACTCCTGTAATTGCAATTCCTTCTCTATAAGGTGGAGGGACATTTAGTCAATAATGCATATTACAACTGGGCCATGATTTTAGTATTAACTCATTTCGCTTGTTAGAATTTTTGCATTTATTAATTTTTAATAATTCTTGGAACAATTCACTTTTTTCATTCCACCTTCCATCAACAATAGCAATATCTTTAGCCTTAATTGCAAGCATATCCATATAATCATTTAAATCACCCGCAATATAGCACATCTTTTTAATGTGGCCTATAATGTCCATCTTAAGAACATCGCCCTGAGTGATAGGTAATTTTGGGGAACATATTTCAATACTATGTATAGATTCATTTGATTCACTTCTAGTAACAGACATTATTATTTTGGCTTAGTATTTGGTTAAATTAAAACCCTAATACAATTTTGACCAATAAGGAAGAAGAAAAAAAATCAAATTATTAATATTAATTTTGAAATATGAATTTAAAAAAAATAATATTTTTTTTTTATATTTCTTTTTATAATCTCTATTTACTACAAATATATTATATCAATGTGATAAATATAAGAATCTCCCAGCGGTGCCTCCAGATATTATGTCAGTATATAGCAGGGTTACAATACAATTTATTTAATAATTATTCTTTAAAATAAGCTCCAATAAAAATGCATATACGAAACAATTAAAATCAATATTTTTTCCTAAATTCTTTAAGATTAGTTAAAGTTATAAACACATTGAATTATATTTATAGAAACCAGATTATGAATCAAATGATACACACTTACGCTGGTACAATATTCTATACAAAGATCATAAAAAATATACCTTTACAATTTACCTTATTCACAATGAATCGCATTAAAATATCACAATAAAATACCAGAATATGGACCGCTAACTTTAACAGTGCCTAGTTAAACAATATAACAAGATACTTTAACAGCCAATTTCTATGCCAATTTATCTGAGCTAAAATAAATCCTATTTAGCTACAGAAAGGCAAATTCTAATATATATATATATATATATATATATATATATATATATATATTGACGTGTCAGCTCTTTATTCTAGTATACCCCACGATAAGGGCCTAGAGGCCATGAAAAGTATGATCATGAGGTATACAAACTTCTCTATAGAATATATTGAATTTTTAGTCTCAACCACTAGATTTCTGTTAACCCACAACTACTTCGTCTTCGGGGGATGCTTTTACTTACAGAAATGTGGCACAGCCATGGGGGCAAAATTTGCCCCCGCTTATGCAAATCTATACATGGGCTGGTTCGATCTCAACCACATTTTCTGTGAAGGCTTCCCCTTTGAGGACGGAGTAGTTGTGTATGGTCGCTTTATAGATGACCTGTTGGTCATCTGGAACAAGGGTAGCCAATACAGCGCTGTTTCTTTCCTGGACTGGTTAAACAACAATGATCTAAATTTAAAATGTACCCATGCCATAGACAATAACACTATCCCATATCTAGATCTTCAATTATCAGTAGGCAATGAATAGAATATTAACTTCTACTATATTTAGAAAATCCTTAGCTAGGAATACTATACTTAGAGCCGATTCCTGCCATGTGGGCCATATTACCAGAGGCATACCTAAAGGCCAGTTCATCAGAGCCCGCAGGAACTGTTCCTCTCTCCAAGAATATAATATTCAAGCTAACCTTATTATTTCAAGGCTACAAGAAAGAGGCTACAGAAAAGACCTCTTATTGTCAACAGCGCAAGAGGTTAGCAAAATGGATAGGAATAAATTGCTCTATGGCTTTTACAAACAAAAAGATACAATTACCCAAATCACCCCACAAACCAATAATGTAGTGTTTTCAACAGCCTATAGTAAACAATATTATAAGATTTGTGATATAGTCCTTAAATATCTACCGATACTACAGAGTGATAACCAATTGCAAGATATTACAAAGAAACACATCAGATGTGTAGCCAAAAAAGCCCCCACCATAGGTGAAAAAAACTAAAAAACATTTTTTTAATAAACCATGTACATCTTCAAATTGTCTATCTATCTCAAATGGTTTTTATAAATGTGGCCACATCTGTAAATGTTGTAATTATACTAACAAAACAGAGCATTTTACATCTTCACAAACAGGTCTTACCTATCGTATCAAACATCGTATAGACTGTACAAGCACCTATGTCATCTATCTAATAACATGCCTACAGTGTTCGGCTCAATATATAGGACTCACTTCTCGTATTAGGGAACACCTCCTATCCCTAGAGGAGGACAAACCTAAAACACCAGTGGCCAAACATTTTAGAACACATGGACTACACACCAAACATTTGTTCCATTTCATAGGCATTGATCACATCAGAAGAGACATTAGAGGTGGAGACAGAATGGGCAAATTACTTAGGCAAGAGGCATTCTGGATTTTCACCCTTCAAACTAAATATCCAAAAGGTATCAACAAGAGACAGGATTTAGATCTATTTTTGGATTAGTCACAATTACCGTGTCTTTCATTATATAGTTCTTTCTGTGCCCATTGTCCCCTAAAAACTCATTAACAGCAAATAACTATATTCTACAGACTACCTGACTCTAGTCTCTAATCCATAATTCTTACTTTTAAGCTTATCATATACTAGACAAACTTCACTGGCTTAAGGATTGTGCAAAGGTAGTCTAACTTAATTTATTGAATTATTAAGTAGAGGAGGGGGTAATACACTTGTTTATTTACATAGTACATCAGATTACATTTTAATCTTCTTTAGAAGTGGAAATAGAGTAGCTGGCAGTTAGAAATCCTTAACATATTACATTTCTACAATATTTAGCTCTACCTCATAGGCCCGTTCATACTATATATATATATATTATTAGGTATCTGTAGATTATGTATAATTATTACTATATGATAACCTAGACATTCCTAATAGAGGTACAAGTTGTAGCTAAAGTAGAGGAAGGGAAAAGAAAAAAAGTTTCCCTATATGTTTAGTAATAATTACTTTTATATTTGCTTACATTGTTATATAAAAATTCTTTTGGCACTTTCCCATTTAACACACTTTTGAATTTACATGCTCCCTTAGTGTTTAGTATATATATGAGTTTCTCATGCATATACTTTTTTTAGTGTTCTGCATACAAATTCTTATGCTAAATGGTGGCCGCTCTTAAAAGTTTCTTTAAATGTTTATAAACAGTATGACTGATATTTACTATTAGTCCTCATTTATTGTAACCGTCGTTACCTTTACTCTTTTTTATTTTTATGTATTTTAATTTAGTTTAGCGGCACTATTAGAGACACCAACGCCATTCTTTTACTTTTTATTTCCCATTGGGTTATTTTCTATACATTTTTTACATTTTATTTTTTCCTCTAAATACTATTCTTATGACAATGAATGTTATATAATGGTATATATTGTTTATTAATAAGTCAAGCATTTTGCAATCAATATTTTTAAACATTGCACCTTTGCACAAACCAAATCACTTCTTTCAATTGTCAAAAATACGTTTAATTACACTAGCACTTAGTCTAAATGTATTCTAAATGTTCCTGATTGGTTAACACAATGCTTATTACCTTACCTGTGGAACATACCTGAAGATCTCTGATGAAGCGCATTGCACATGCGCGAAACGCATTGCACATGCCTGAATAAATCCACTTGGTTGAAAATGATCCTGAAAGTCTTCGTTTCTTGTTGTTCTTGTGTGTATATATATATATATATATATATATATATATATATATATATATAGTTGCAAATATAAATTACTTAGCACTAAATATGACTAGTTAAACTGCACAGGACTATGAACATGAGCTTAAAATACAAATTGTGCCCTTTTAAAATTACTAACTGTGATCTAGCTGTAGTTACCAAAAACCTTTGATTTAAATATTATACAGTGGGGCAAAAAAGTATTTAGTCAGCCACCCACCAATTGTGCAAGTTCTCCCACTTAAGAAGATGAGAGAGGCCTGTAATTTTCATCCTAGGTATACCTCAACTATGAGAGACAAAATGTGGAAACAAATCCAGACAATCATATTGTCTGATTTGGAAAGAATTTATTTGCATATTATGGTGGAAAAGTATTTGGACACCTACAAACAAGCAAGATTTTTGGCTCTCACAGACCTGTATCTTCTTCTTTAAGAGGCTCCTCTGTCCTCCACTCATTACCTGTATTAATGGCACCTGTTTGAACTTGTTATCAGTATAAAAGACACCTGTCCACAACCTCAGTCACACTCCAAACTGCACTATGGGGAAGACCAAAGAGCTGTCGAAAGACACCAGAAACAAAATTGGAGACCTGCACCAGGCTGGGAAGACTGAATCTGCAATAGGCAAGCAGCTTGGTGTGAAGAAATCAACTGTGGGAGCAATAATTAGAAAATGGAAGACATACAAGACCACTGATAATCTCCCTCGATCTGGGGCTCCACGCAAGATCTCACCCGTGGGGTCAAAATGATCACAAGAACGGTGAGCAAACATCCCAGAACCACACGGGGGGACCTAGTGAATGACCTGCAGAGAGCTGGGACCAATGTAACAAAGGCTACCATCAGTAACACACTATGCCGCCAGGGACTCAGATCCTGCAGTGCCAGACGTGTCCCCCTGCTTAAGCCAGTATATGTCTGGGCCCGTCTGAAGTATGCTGGAGAGCATTTGGATGATCCAGAAGTGGATTGGGAGAATGTCATATGGTCAGATGAAACCAAAGTAGAACTGTTTGGTAGAAACACAACTCGTCGTGTTTGGAGGAGAGAGAATGCTGAGATGCAACCAAAAAACACCATACCTACTGTGAAGCATGGGGCTGTTTCTCTGCAAAGGGAACAGGACGACTGATCCGTGTACATGAAAGAATGAATGGGGCCATGTATCGTGAGATTTTGAGTGCAAACCTCCTTCCATCAGCAAGGGCATTGAAGATGAAACGTGGCTGGGTCTTTCAGCATGACAATGATCCCAAACACACCACCCGGGCAATGAAGGAGTGGCTTTGTAAGAAGCATTTCAAGGTCCTCGAGTGACCTAGCCAGACTCCAGATCTCAACCCCATAGAAAACCTTTGGAGGGAGTTGAAAGTCCATGTTGTCCAGTGACAGCCCCAAAACATCACTGCTCTAGAGGAGATCTGCATGCAGGAATGGGCCAACATACCAGCAACAGTGTGTGACAACCTTGTGAAGACTTACAGAAAACGTTTGACCTCTGTCATTGCCAACAAACGATATATAACAAAGTATTGAGATGAACTTTTGATATTGACCAAATACTTATTTTCCACCATAATTTGCAAATAAATTCTTTCCAAATCAGACAATGTGATTGTCTGGATTTGTTTCCAAATTTTGTCTCTCATAGTTGAGGTATACCTATGATGAAAATTACAGGCCTCTCTCATCTTCTTAAGTGGGAGAACTTGCACAATTGGTGGCTGACTAAATACTTTTTTGCCCCACTGTATATATATTTATCAATCGCGTATACTTTACCCAAATAACCAAATCAGTGTTTCAGTTTCCAGAATTTCTTGTTGTCATCTACGAAGGGTTTACTCACAATGCGCAAAGGTACAGGCCTCAAAATTGTTAATCTTCCTTTTTTTAAGAAAGTGTCCCAAAATGGCAGAGAATATGCTTGACACAAAGTCTGTGTATTTTTCTCTCCCAAAACTCCAAAAATGCTTCTTTGAGTCTGTCTATATCCTTTGTCTCCTGTGTGTATGGGTCTTTTTCCAAAAATAAATAAATTGCTGATTCGCTGAAGATCTCATAGGCTATTTGGTTTAGCATATGTTTTAAACAGTCAATTCGTTTGGCTGTCATACCAGTTTTAATCCGCTAGGGGGTAGCAGATAACCAGAAATGCAGTTTCATTTGTAATACTGCTAACAGTAAACTATATAATTTAATTGTATATTTAATATACTCACTATTTTCTGATATTAATAAACTATGTGTTCAGTACATATGGCAATATATAATGCCATTTTCTCTGATTATTTTAATATGAAACATGAGTACATTACTTATCATATTTTAGAAGATGCCTTAAAAGTTGCATTTTTATGAAGGACTAGTAGTATCAATCAATGAAATATATATGTCTATCTGACTTATTCTGTATCTCAGCCCATTTGATATACTGGTACATATTTAATTTCCTAGTCACATCTTATATCATAGATATACATGAGTATTATAGTTATTTATTAATACATGTCTCAACAGTGCTCAAGACATGGGCTCAAAATCTATGATGCATCTATATGTCAACTCATAGCATCTTATTTAGAAATCTCATTTTCATATCAGTTATCCCTTGTAATGTTCATTAGATTTCTGGAAAACAAAGAAAATGTATTTATTTTGAAATAACTTAAACATTTATGTATACTAATGTAGTTATTCATTTAATTTATTACAAAACTGAAATGCATTTCTCATATCCATGGAAATATACATTTTTATACAATACTTAGTATCTTTATTGAAAATTAAACACAAGTTGTGCTTTAAAATGAATTTCAAAGTTACAATGCAAACGTGTTTCTGCTTAGTCTAGCTTGATGTGTATCTGAAGTTCAGGGGCAATTAACAGGTCTGTGCTAATTACTATATTCTCAGAATTTCTGTTTGCTTATCTGACTTATTCACAGACTCTTGTCTCCAACATCCCATGATGTATGCTGGCTTTGTTGATTATCAGCCCCATGTTTATTATCCCCTGCGGAGCTGTGAGCTTCAAAGGCTAAATCTTTTGTTCTTTCCTGTGTAACCAAGAAGAAGGGGCGGGGGTTGGTCTGTTATGGCTACAGCCCACACAATTCATGTCAAATTTTATATTAACTAAAATGAAATATCAAATCATGTGGTATATCTGTAGTTTATTAAATGTTACTCACAGATACCCTGCCACACCACCCCCAACCGGTTGTTCTGATTCACCTCTTTCGAGAGCCTGTCGATATGCCAGCCTGTGGTTTGCCATACGTTCTCTTAAAGTACCTTGAGTTTTTCCAACAAAGAAACTTGAGCATGGGCAAAACAGGAGGTATACTACGTGTGTAGTGTTGCAGGAGAAAGAGTGTCTGATGGTAAACAACTTATTGGTATGTGGATGGTGAAAGGTTTTCATTGCAATAAGCCCATTGCACATTGTGCATTCTAGGCACTTATATGAACCTTTAAAGGGACAGTTTACTCAAAAATATTCTCCCCTTTAATTTGTTCCCAATGATCCACTTTACCTGCTAGAGTGTATTAAATTGTTAACAAGTATTTACATTAACCTTATATTGGCATTTGAAATAGTTTATTTAGCCTGTGGTATCCCCACCCATCCTGAAAGATTTTGGCCTCAAGGCCAAGCTGTGCTAACACAGCCAGTAGAAGAAATTACACTCCCAGTGGGTTTATAGAAGAGATAAGGTAATAAAATGTTAATTTTCCATTGGTCTCTCCAAGTATTGGTGATTGGTTTATGGACAGATATAAGATAAAGAAGCAGGTATATTTACACAATGGGATAAAATAATGAGATCTGATTATACCTACAAGCTAAACCCATTTTATTATGTTGTGGCTTCAAAACACAAAATCAGCTCATTCATATACACAAATAAGCCTTAAAGAAGCAAATCTCATGCATTTTATACTCTGTATCTGATAAAAATAAAGTTATTTGAAACACATTAAAGGAAAAACTATTTTATAGTATACTGCCCCTTTAATGTTCACCTTGGAACTTGTTGTATAGCTTCGTTTTGGGGCCGTTTTTACCAACAGGTCACGGAGGTTGGTCCCTCTTTTGTACCCCACCATAGTTTTCAGATTTCTTGTAAACTTTAGCTTGGGGTCTGACGCCACAATTGGCCAATGCGATCTCAAGATCTTGCCTAAATTCGCTATGTTGGATGTGAAGGTGGTTACCAGAATAAGCTTATCTTCATCTGTTACCTTGTCTTTCTGAGTAATTATATCATCTTGAGTGAGTTCCTGTATTTCATCTAAGGTGGCATTAACCACATGCGATCGATAGCCCCTTTGAAGGAATTTTTCTTTGTCCCCTTCCAACTGGGAGACCCCTACTGTCTTATCTGTTTTGTTCCTGATTTTTCTTATCATTTGTGATTTGACTATTCCTCTTAAAAGTGCCGGAGGGTGGCAGCTGTCTGCCCTCAAAATGGAATTCCTATCAGTAGGCTTATTGTACAATGTAGTGCCCAGTGTGTTTTCAGATATGTAGATATTCAGGTCTAAAAAGTGTATCTGTTGCTCGCTCATTGTCAGTTTGAATCTGACTGTGGTCTCAGTGTTATTGATTTTGTCAAACCAGTCAAGACGTTTCTGTTGGCCCCCACACCAGATGAGGAAGACATCGTCTATATATCGTCGGTAGAAAATAATAGACTCATCATTGATGCCCCAAAGATATCTATGCTCAAAAAGGGATATGAAAATGTTCCCATAGGATGGGGCCATATTTGACCCCATTACTGTCCCAGCGGTTTGGAGATAGAATCTTTGTTCAAATCAAAAATAGTTTTTGTTCAAACATAACTCAATAAGCCTTAGCAAAAACTCAACTGGTGGTATGCTATAGCCATGGTTCTGTTGTAGGTGTTCCTTCACTGCTATCAGGCCAATATTGTGGGGAATGATGGTATATAAGCTGTTTACATCAAGAGTGACTAGCAGGTCTCCTGTTTAAATGTGTACCCCTTTCAGCTGTCTAATAAGGTTATTAGTGTCCAAGATAAATGAACGTGTTTCTCACTATAGGTTGTAGAATCACATCTACATACTGAGCTACTGGTTGTATTAATGACTGAACAGCTGAGACAATGGGACATCCCGGGGGTTTGTCAAGTGTTTTGTGGATCTTGGGAATTGTATACAATATAGGGATTCAGGAATATTGGGTACAACAAAATTCTTTAATTTGTTCAGTAATATATCCCTGTTCATGCCCAAATCATATCAATTCATCCAATTCTTTTTTGAACACACGAGTTAGGGCAGTGAGTAACTCTTTGTATGTACCCTTGTCAAAGAGTGGTTAAAAAATGTCACTCATATAGTCAGCATAGTTTAATAAGACTATGGCGGCGCCCTTGTCCACCGGACTTAATACGATAGAAGTGTCATTTTTTTAAGGTTTTAATTGCTTCATGTTCTGTTTTGTTCAGATTGTGTTTCCATGCCTTATTCAGGCCATCATTAATCAAATCCTGTGTGACCAATCTAATGAAGGTCTTGGTGCTAGGGCTACAATTTGTTGGCTCAAAACCACTTGGTTTTTTACATTTATAATCAAAAGATTTTGTACTTATATTATTGTTGCCTTTGTCTTGGAAAAATTCTTTAACCTTCAAAGTTTTGTTGAGTTTATAAATATCCATTTAACGTCTAATTCAGATATGTTCATACTTGGGACAAACCTTTATTAAGTACCGTTGTTCAGCTGGTGTCAATGTATAGGCACTCAGGTTTACAACTATGTCATCTGCCTGCCTCGTCGCGGAAGTCTGTGCCTGATGTTAGGCACTCCTGGGAGTTTGTGAGTCACTTATATACTCTGCCCTGTGTGTAGTTTGCATTGACAGTATCCATATTTCTGTTCACTCTGGTATTTGTTGGTTTCATTTAATTAACCAATTTTCTTGCTGGTCATTGATCAGAGTACTGTTATGTGTCTGTTCAAATGTGTGTATCTCTATTTTTACCTTTGCCAAAAGAGTGGCAACCTATTCTATAACCAAAAGTACTAAATCTAGAAAGCACTTGTTCAGTATAAAACACAAAAAAATAATAATTCTGAACTCAGGGTTAACTCTGAATATGGTAGGGATGTTCCGTACCCTAAAGCCCCTAGGTATGTGATTAAATCTGTGATACTCTGACAAGTAACTTCCGTGTAATGATAAATCAACCTCATGTTTCTTTAAAGGGACAGTCTAGGCCAAAATAAACTTTCATGATTCAGATAGAGCATGTAATTTTAAACAATTTTCCAATTTACTTTTATCACCAATTTTGCTTTGTTCTCTTGGTATTCTTAGTTGAAATCTTAACCTAGGAGGTTCATATGCTAATTTCTTAGACCTTGAAGCCCACCTCTTTCAGATTGCATTTTAACAGTTTTTCACCACTAGAGGGTGTTAGTTCACGTATTTCATATAGATAACACTGTGCTCGTGCACAAGAAGTTATCTGGGAGCAGGCACTGATTGGCTAGACTGCAAGTCTGTCAAAAGAACTGAAAAAAGGGGCAGTTTGCAGAGGCTTAGATACAAGATAATCACAGAGTTTAAAAGTATATTATTATAACTGTGTTAGTTATGCAAAACTGGGAAATGGGTAATAAAGGGATTATCTATCTTTTAAAACAATAAAAATTCTAGTGTAGACTGTCCCTTTAATTTTAACAATGAATAATATAAATTGATAAGTATCTCACCAGTAGATCTTTTAATTGGGGCAAATAAAATCCTCGCATCATCATGGGTGTATGAAGCAGGCCCAAATTTGTCCTCCTGAATGCTCAATTCTGGGTCTATCTTGTAGTTTCCACACATCCTGATCCAAACGGTGTTATTATTAACTACACATGTAGCCAGGCAGGAGTGAGAATGTGCAGCAAAGTCCACAAGATACTGAATGAAGTATGGTCAAATAATAAGGGTGTTCTGCTCAGTTTTTATATATATATATATATATATATATATATATATATATATATATATATATATAAAAGTGTAAGATGTATATAGGAAGTGGCGCTGGATACATCCAGATAGGAACAATATATAAGTATATTTGCAGCCCTAGAGACACTATCTAGATGATAAGGACCCCTACTTCCCCATCACCAGATAGAATGTAGTAATGGTGTACAATAAAGGGGTGGGGAAAGACAAACCACAAAACATGTAAGGAAGGACTCTAGTGGCGCAACCTATATAGTGTGTAACAATAAATAAGTAATATCAGGGTGAATGTGTCCCAAATCGGTAATTAGATCAGTTACTTTATAAACTACTTGTTAGATGAATACATTTGTGGACCCACTAAGGTATACACACAAATAACATATACAGTTTAAGAATTGCATCTACAATCAACACAAAATATGGATTACATTAATTAGAATATACAAATTCATAAACATAGAAAATTCGATAAATGAGGCTAAGTATCCCTAAAAAAATATATATAAATGATGTTCAATATATTGCGAGTATGCCCTGGTTGAGCAAAAAATAAATGGACTGGTATGATAGTAGCAATATATATATAGTCAATAAAGAACAATCCTTTTTAGGAACAAAGTCAAATAGAGCTCTTATTAGATTCTTAGTTCAAAGACATAAACTGGAACAGAAAGGATAATAACAACTCCCTTTGGGAGTTTACTCACACTCCTTCACCTCAATCATATGAGGTAAGTGCCGCGTAGTAAGAGGAAAAAAAACCACGGGGGATATGGTTCAGTGTCGTCCTTCTGTATTCTTAAAGCTTGCTGCTTCCCCTTCACTGTAGGTGTTCTCCCAGTATGTAATATCTTTTTTTGGAGGGGGAGGGGTGGTGGGGGGGCCCCTTCTTAGATTCTTGCACCTGGGCCCTGTGGTTTCTAGTTACACCTCTGTCTGATCATAGTATGTGAATCCGGAGAGTTATGCAGTTCTGGCGGTGCAGAGAATGCTGCGAGGCGGTTGTGAGCGGCTGAGCAGCAGCCGACAAGTTGGCGTGTGATGTCACCACTTACTCAAAGTGCCAATTGACAATATAGCAGAGCGTGGCAGATGGGATTAGCAGCTTAGCGTAACGACTGAAAGATGAGAGCTGCTGAGAGTTCGGGTCGGTAGAATCCGGAAAGATCACTCCTCCCCCCTCCAAAAAAAGATATTACATACTGGGAGAACGCCTACCGTGAAGAGGAAGCAGCAAGCTTTAAGAATACAGAAGGACGACACTGAACCATATCCCCCGTGGGTTTTTTTCCTCTTACTAATATATATATATTGCTACTATCATACCAGTCCATTTATTTTTTGCTCAACCAGGGCATACTCGCAATATATTGAACATCATTTATATATATTTTTTTTAGGGATACTTAGCCTCATTTATCGAATTTTCTATGTTTATGAATTTGTATATTCTAATTAATTTAATCCATATTTTGTGTTGATTGTAGATGCAATTCTTAAACTGTATATGTTATTTGTGTGTATACCTTAGTGGGTCCGCAATTGTATTCATCTAACAAGTAGTTTATAAAGTAACTGATCTAATTACCGATTTGGGACACATTCACCCTGATATTACTTATTTATTGTTACACACTATATAGGTTGCGCCACTAGAGTCCTTCCTTACATGTTTTGTGGTTTGTCTTTCCCCACCCCTTTATTGTACACTATATATATATATATATATACATACATACACACACACACCTTTAGAGTGACTGTTCCATTGTAAATATATATAAGGGAAATAATGCCTGGCTTTAATGTAGTTTTAAGTGTTTATTTGACTTTATATAGAAGCAGAGAAGTTTATTTCTGGTTTCATAGACTATGATTTGTTCATCACTATATACCTCATCATAGATCATACAGACTGCTTAAATGCCTTTTTTGTTGCTTATATATTTAAAAAAAAAAAAAGCTATTTCTTTGGGAAAAAAAACGAACAGAACTCTGGAGATGATTAATATGTTCGTATGGCAATTCTGCACACCAGGGAATTTTGTTACAACATAGTAGAGTCTGCAGCTTAAAGGGACAGTTTACACCTTAGTCATCTTAAAGTCTTACCTTAGATTAAGCTGCAAATATTCTCCTGCACCCCTTTCTATACCATGCAACAGAAACTGCAAAACGGTTATTTTGAAATGAATATTGTTTCTGGCCAGTTTGAAATGGCTGCTAAGCTCCACCCACTGATGACATCACAAGCTGGGCTGAATATGGCTTCCAATCACAAAAGGCTCACTAGTTCGATTCAAAAGACTGTCAATACTATTCAGCAGAGAGCACAGATGCAGCCCAGATCATGATGTAATCAGTGGGCTGCGCTTGGCAGCCATTTCAAACTGGCTAGAAACAATACTTATTTTACAAAGAAAATTTATGCTTACCTGATAAATTTATTTCCGGATACAGTGAGTCCACAGCTTCATCCAGGTCTATAGTCACCATGAACCATGAACTGACCCCTCTTGGATCAAAGGAAGAATGGAACCACTGGTTTCCATAAGGACAGTACCCTGAGAATACTTAGATCTATCATAGGATAAAATGTCAGTTAAGGCCATGCAAGAAGAACTCGCAGCATCCACAGAAGGATTCAAACTCCAGGCAGAGAAGCTACTAATCTAACCCCTAGACAAACCAGCGGCTTCGAAAAAAGTCCCTCTTTTTCAGGAACCACGAACAGGAATGAAAAGAATTCTAGACCCTGTTACCTTATAGGAACTGGAACTATCCCTCACAGGGAAGAGAGGTCCCAAACTCACTTCAAAAAAATGCCTCACTGTTATCTGGCCTACAAATAAAATTGAGAGGAGGAACCTGCCTCTGGGAGGAAAGTATGAATTCTATGGAGACAACCTGAGATACTATGCCGCAGTATATCTGAGACATCTCATATCCATGTTTGAAGACAGATTCCGCACCCCACCTGGACCGATCTCGAATTGGGGGCAAACTCCATATGGTCTATTCATCTTGTCTTGAGGAAGAAAAGACCCTTAACCCAAAATATCAGAAATATTCCTGACATATCAGGACCGAACAAGGTCTTACCCTTGTATGGAAGCGTCAGAAGCTTGGGCTCAGAGGAAAATTCCACTGACCAAGACTATAGCCACCACGCCCCGCGGGCTAGCACAGCTAAGATAGAGAGCTTGGCTCCCAGTTTAAAAACTTGTATGTAGCATCAGAAATAAAAGAATTGGAGACTTGATTCTGTTCATGATCTTCTCCAAAGGAGTCCCTACCAAATTGGATCAAACAAAGCATTGCACCAATAAGATGCCGCACTTGACAGTGGAAAAAACAAACTTCCCTGTAAGCCATCAACTTAGTCCATAGATCCTCAAAAGAACAGCTATCCTCACTAGGAATCATAGTTCTCTTAGCCAGAGTAGAAAAGCCCTACTACTTTAGGCACTGTGTTTCCACTCCTGTGGAAAATCTCTTAGCACGGTCAGGAACAGGAAAAAACTCCTCAAAGAATCCAAGTATTTACAAAGTTTACTAGATTCTCTAGGGTTGACAACGACATACGTATCAAAGTCACTCCATATTAGCCAAAACCTCCTTTAACCATACACAGTGTTCAAGCTTAAATCTGAAGGATACTACTTCAGCATCAGATGAAGGAATTATACTGTCCAAATCTAAGATTTCACCCTCAGAGGCTACTGACGTATCCTCCTCAACAGACCTATGAGGAAGGGTACCCAGGTAGCAGCAGGCGGACCAGAAACCTCACTATCTGAGTCTCTAATGTTCCTCTTGCAATTTTCCCTTTAGAATAGGAAAAGCAGGTAATACCACAGATACCTCTAAAGATACCTGAGCATCAATTTCTGCAGGCAATTAAACTCCTCCAAGAGATTGATAGGAACCGCAGTGCACTGCATGTGACGCCATAGCAGCTTGAGACGTTTAAGGAGAAAACTGTGGCATTGCCTGAACAGCATCACCCTGGGAGACATGAGGCTCAGAGTGCAACAAGCTATGTGTGCATTAAATAGCATTGGTCATATAAACAGCACAGAATTTCAGAACAAATAAATTGTCTAAAATGTTGTCGGAGGAACAGGAGGCGAACAATAATAAATCAATATAACTTTATTCTTAAAGTATTTATTCCAAAATAAAAGGGCAAACGTTTTGTCCTCAAGAGCCTAAAGGTAATTGCCCTGTTCCAGAACCAGGCCAAATAAATGTTAACCCGAAACAAAAGTGGTATCTAACATTCTTTTAAATTTAATTATAAGGCACATAAACACAGAAACCTACGTTAAAAACATTTCATCACTGAAACAATGTTCTCTGTAACAAAGTACAAAACCACATTCTCATAGAAATAGAGACATCACTCGAACGCCGCTCCATTCTCATACCGGAGAACAAAGCGGAGTTATATACATAAAAACATGGAACACCCAAAATGGCGCCGCTCTGCTGTGGAGGAGGAGGCGGGACACACACTCGGCAAGGCAATGAAGCGCGCATATACATCCGATAGAATAGAAGACCAGTAATGGTTGCAGTATAATTTAGGGCACAAAACCAGCTACCGTTACATACCAAATGAAAAGTAAACATCCCATACAAGAGACGCCTCAAAGATAAAAAAGTGCGCCCTCCTATAGACTCTGTGCAAGAACACTAAAAAACACATTAAATAGCATTGGAGTAAGTGCAGCTAAAATCAACAAATGAAATAAAGCAAGATTTCACTATAAACATTCTAAAATGAATAAAAAACAGCCCACATAAAAGGTTAACTCCTTCCTTGTCGTGAAGGGGTTCAACCATAAGTCTCCATGTCACATAACTTTGTAGTGCCTGACCCTGCCATTAAACATCCTTACCTAAGGATGCAGGGTCCCACATTAAGTACAGAGGGTCTTTAACCCCTTCAGTGCCAGCCTCCTCCCAGACAAAAAAGGCACTTACCTGTACATCCAGCTGTCCAGCAGGAGGACAGACCACTCGGCATGAGAGGATGCCACTCCTCACAGAGACCTGTGTCAGAAAGAGAGAACAGAGTAAGCCTACTCTGGCTTTCTATACTAGGGCAGCAACACGTTAGAAAAACTCAGTGAGGCCCACCCCACAAGTTCCTAACTGCTCGAAAGCCACCACTGCCCTACTGCAGAGGCTAATGTGGAGTACAGCTAGACCCAACCTTGAAAGGAAATATAAGAGCAAACCTACTCTGGTTTTCAAAATAACAAACTCTTGATTGAAGAGAAAAAAATCCAATCTTCTCCAGACACCAAAACATCACCTCCTCCTTGCACCGAAGGCAAAGAGAATAACTGGGGGTTGTGGGAAGAGAAGTGATACTTAACAGTTTGACTGTGGTGCTCTTAGTCTCCTCCTGCTGGCCAGGAGTGATATTCCCAACAGTAATTGATGAAGCCGTGGATTCAATGAATCTTAGGAAAGAAATAACTGTTTTACCGTTCCTGCTGCATGATATAGAAAGGGGTGCAGAAGGATATTTGCAGCTTAATCTAAGGTAAGACTTTAAGATGACTAAGGTGTAAGGCTGTCCCTTTAAATAACAAAATGCTAAGAAAAAATGATAAAATGAACAGACTAGTCTGTGATGTACATACATGTATAAAAAGGAAATTTATGCTTACCTGATAAATTGATTTCTTCTACGATATGACACGTCCACGGATTTCATCCTTACTTGTGGAATATTATCCTCCTGCTAACAGGAAGTGGCAAAGAGCACCACAGCAGAGCTGTATATATAGCTCCTCCCTTCCCCTCCACCTCCAGTCATTTGACCAAAGGTTATAGGAAGAGAAAGGAAAAGCTAAAAGGTGCAGAGGTGACTGAAGTTGTAAATAATAAAAACTATAATCTGTCTTAAATTGACAGGGAGGGCCGTGGACTCATCGTATCGTAGAAGAAATCAATTTATCAGGTAAGCATAAATTTCCTTTTCTTCTACTAGATACGACGAGTCCACGGATTTCATCCTTACTTGTGGGATACAATACCAAAGCAACAGGACACGGATGAAAGGGAGGGAGAAGACAGAGACCTAAACGGAAGGCACCACTGCTTGAAGAACTTTCCTCCCAAAAACAGCCTCAGAAGAAGCAAAAGTATCAAATTTGGAAAATTTGGAAAAAGTATGAAGAGACGACCAAGTCGCAGCCTTACAAATCTGTTCAACAGATGCATCGTTTTTAAAGGCCCATGTGGAAGCCACAGCCCTAGAAGAATGAGCCGTAATTCTTTCAGGAGGCTGCTGTCCAGCAGTCTCATATGCCAGGCGGATGATACTTCTCAACCAAAAAGAAAGAGAGGTAGCCGTAGCTTTCTGACCCCTACGCTTTCCAGAATAAACAATGAATAATGACGATGATTGACGGAAATCCTTAGTTGCCTGTAAGTAAAACTTTAAGGCACGGACCACGTCCAGATTATGTAACATACGCTCCTTCTTAGAGGAAGGATTAGGACACAAGGAAGGAACAACAATTTCCTGATTAATATTTTTATTCGAAACAACCTTAGGAAGAAATCCAGGCTTGGTACGTTGAACCACCTTATCAGAATGAAAAATGAGATAAGGCAAATCACACTAACGCTGAAAGCTCAGAAACTCTTCGAGCAGAAGAAATAGCAACCAAAAAAAGAACTTTCCAAAATAACAATTTAATATCTATGGAATGCATAGATTCAAACGGAACCCCTTGAACACGAAGAACTAAATTCAAACTCCAGGGAGGAGTAATAGGTCTAAATAAAGGCTTAATTCTAGAGCCTGACAAAAAGACTGAACATCTTACACATCTGCCAAACGTTTGTGAAACAAAATAGACTAAGCAGAAATTTGTCCCTTTAAGAAACTTGCTGATAACCCTTTCTCCAATCCTTCTTGGATAAAAGACAAAATCCTAGGAATCCTAACTTTACTCCATGAGTAACCCTTGGATTCACACCAATAGATATTTACGCCATATCTTATGGTACATTTTTCTAGTGACAGGCTTTCTAGCCTACATCAAAGTATTGATGACCGAATCAGAGAATCCTCGCTTCGATAAAATCAAGCGTTCAATCTTCACGCAGTCAGCTGAAGAGAAATTAGGTTTGGATGTTGGAAAGGACCTTGAATGAGAAGGTCCTGTCTCAAAGGAAGTTTCCACGGTGGCAGAGAGGACATGTCCACTAGATCCGCATACCAAGTCCTGCGTGGCCACGCAGGCGCTATTAGGATTACTGAAGATCTCTCCTGTTTGATTCGAGCAATCACGCGTGGAAGGAGAGGAAACGGTGGAAACACATAAGCTAGGCTGAACGGCCAAGGCATCTATCAGTTCGGCCTGAGGATCCCTTGACCTGGATCCGTATCTTGGAAGTTTGGCATTCTGTTGAGATGCCATCAGATCCAATTCCGGTCTGCCCCATCGAAGAATCAGTGAGGCAAACACCTCCAGATGGAGTCCCCACTCCCACGGATGAAAGGTCTGTCGACTTAGAAAATCCGCTTCCCAGTTCTATACTCCTGGGATATAAATTGCCGACAGATAACAAGAGTGAGCCTCCACCCATCGAATTATCTTGGATACTTCTATCATCGCTAAGGAACTCCTTGTTCCCCCCTGATGATTGATATATGCCACAGTCGTGATGTTGTCTGACTGGAATCTGATGAATTTGTTCAAGGCCAACTGAGGCCATGCCTGAAGCGCATTGAATATTGCTCTCAGTTCCAGAATATTGATTGGAAGTAGAGACTCCACCCGAGTCCAAACACCCTGAGCCTTCAGGGAATTCCAGACTGCGCCCCAGCCCAGAAGGCTGGCGTCCATTGTCACTATCATCCACGAGGGTCTGCAGAAACAAGTCCCCTGGGACAGATGATCCGGCGACAACCACCAAAGAAGAGAGTCTCTGGTCTCCTGATCCAGATTTATCTGAGGAGATAAGTCCGCATAATCCCTATTCCACTGACAGAGCATGCACAGCTGCAGTGGTCTGAGATGAAAGCGAGCAAACAGAATGATATCCATTGCCGCTACCATTAATCCAATTACCTCCATACACTGAGCCACTGATGGCCGAGGAATGGACTGAAGTGCTCGGCAAGTATTTAGAATGTTTGATTTCCTGACCTCCGTCAGGAATATTTTCATGTCTACCGAGTCTATCAGAGTTCCCAAGAAGGGAACCCTTGTCTGTGGAACTAGTGAACTCTTCTCTATGTTCACCTTCCACCCGTGAGTTCTCAGAAAAGACAACACTGTATCTGTGGAGCTTTTGTCAGTTGATAAGTTGATGCCTGGATCAGAATATTGTCCAGATAAGATGCCACTGCTATGCCTCGCGGTCTGAGAACCGCCAGAAGTGACCCTAGAACCTTTGTGAAGATTCTGGGTGCTGTGGCCAACCCAAAGGGAAGAGCCACAAACTGATGTTTGTCCAGGAAGGCAAACCTTAGAAACTGATGATGATCCTTGTGAATAGGAATATGAAGGTAAGCATCCTTCAAATCCACAGTAGTCATATTTTGACCCTCCTGGATCGTTGGTAAAATTGTCCGTATAGTCTCCATCTTGAACGATGGGACTCTGAGAAACTTGTTTAGACACTTGAGATCTAAAATGAGTCTGAAAGTTCCCTCTTTTTTGGGAACCACGAAAAGATTTGAGTAAAACCCCTGTCCCTGTTCCGGTTTTGGAACGGGACAAATTACTCCCATGGTATAGAGGTCTTTTACACAGCGTAAGAATGCCTCTCTTTTTATCTGGTCTACAGATAATCTTGAAAGATGAAATCTCCCTCTTGGGAGAAAGTCCTTGAATTCCAGTTGATACCCGTGGGTCACGATTTCCAGCACCCAGGGGTCCTGAACATCTCTTGCCCAAGCCTGAGCAAAGAAAGAAAGTCTGCCCCCCCCCCACTTCATGCTGTCTTTGTAGCAGCAGCGGGCTTCTTGGATTGTTTACCTTTATTCTAAGTCTGACTGGGTCTCCAGACTGACCTAGATTGGGCAAAATTCCCTTCCTGCTTTATGGAGGAAGAGGAAGCAGAGGGTCCTCCTTTATAATTCTGAAAGGAACGAAAATTATTTTGTTTACCCCTCATCTTAAACAGACTTATCCTGAGGCAGGGCATGGCCTTTGCCTCCAGTAATGTCAGAAATTATTTCCTTCAATTCAGGCCCAAAAAGGGTCTTACCTTTAAAGGGAATAGCTAAAAGCTTAGTTTTTGATGACACATCAGCAGACCAAGATTTGAGCCATAACGCTCTACTCGCTAAAATAGCAAATCCTGTAGAAGAAATATGTACTACAAACAGCTTTAACCCCTTAGAGACAGAATTTTTTTTCAATTTTCTTACCATTAAGGACCAGGGCTGTTTTTACATTTCTGCAGTGTTTGGGTTTAGCTGTAATTTTCCTCTTACTAATTTACTGTACACCGTTTTTTTCGCCATTAGATAAACTTTCTAAAGATACCATTATTTTCATCATATACTAATTTACTATAAAAAAATTTTTTTATAAAATATGATGAAAAGATTAAAACAAAAAAAACTTTCTAACTTTGACCCCCAAAATCTGTTACACATCTACAACCACCAAAAAACACCCATGCGGACCCCCCGAGCTTCCTGTTTGGGGAGGAGCCTTCACGTCACAGTGATCCTCCAGAGCGGTTGCTGGAACAGAGTACCCGCGCTCCATCTCCCCACGCTTACAGCCCCGAGGCCTACACTCACCTGGGCTTGTTCGGGCACAGAGTCGCCTTTTGGCGTCAAGCTGCAGGAAGCCTAAAGACGTGCGGTGTAATCCGCTGCTGTCACAGAAGTATCACACAGGTGCAAGTGATCCGCAAGAAGGATATCCGATACTGAAGCAGTGGTCCGGTCGAAAGTAAAGGACGAGCCTCAGGCCGGGCGGCAGAAGTTGCTCGCTTGTGGTTGAGAGGGGTTGCTGACTCACGGAGAGATCCGAGTGTCACCCCCTATCCCCTTGGAGTAAACCTTCTGCCCGCCGGCTACCGAAGGAACATTTCTTGTTTGACGAGACACGGATCATTGGCCGTAAGCAATACCTTGCTTCAAGTGGGCACGCGCTCTCTCTTCAGATCTCTCAAAGTGGAAACTCGGGCTGTGGTTTTGGTTTGCATCCTTATACTCCCCAAGAAACTGCAAGTATTACACCAAGTCCTGGTTCCCAGTATCTTACGCTTGAGCCGGTGGGCTCATGAATGGAGGGTGCCTGACATTGTATGTTTGCTGTTGAGGTGACAACCGTTACTGCTATATTGATAGCTGACTATGTGACAATTACATTAATCATTACCAAATTGTGGGATCATTGTTGCAGAGTGTACCAGCTTTTTATTTGGAGTATCTATAGCTTCACAGTGTCTTTCTTTTGTGCAGCTACTGAAGAGATAAAGCAATATCAGCTTTTCATGATCTGCTCGTACTTTATTCAGAGACTCACTTGGTTACCTGAAGTTTCTGATACATGAAGATGATATTTACAAGTTGAACATTGCTAAAAAGACCTAAGAGTGCTGAAGTCTATTAATCCTTATGTGTCTCTCCATTGTGCTAAAGTAGAAAGAATAGTATTAAAAGTATTACGGCTGCCATTAGAGAATTAGGACTGCAGCATTGGACACAATATTTTCAGCTCTTTGCTAAAAGGTTACTATTCTTAGTGTTTGAATAAATATTTCAGTTCGTAAGTTGCAAAGCTGAAATTAGAATCAGCTATAAAGTAGAATCAGCTTCTTGTGAATTGTTTGTATTTTATCCAGAAATTCATTTTTTGTATTAAAAGAAAAAAAAAAAAAAGCAAGAATAGTATTAAAAGTAATAAAGCAGCCATTAGAGAGTTAGGACTGGTGTATTGTGACATAATAATCAGCTCGTTTCTTAAGTTTATATTCTCAGTATTTGAGTAAAAGTATACTTATGTAAAGCCTAAATTAGATTCTCGAAAGAGCAATTCCCCACAGGAAAAGGGTGTAAGGAGTAGGAAAAGTGAGGAAAGAGAGATAAGAGAAGAAAAATTCTTTTATAAAGGGCAATTGATAGATCATTGTTGTCCAAGAAGTATTTATAAATTTAGCCCCTTACCATTAATGAGGTTCTTTTTCTGAGAGAGGAAGAGAGAGGGGGAGGCAGAGAGAGGACAGAGGGAAGGGAGGAAGGAAAAGAAAGAAGTTTAAAATCCCGAGCAGAGCAAATCTTGTTCCATATAGTGGGGGTCACTCTGTTTTTTTTTTTTTTGTTTTTTTTATGTTTGGTTTAATTCACACGCACGTTCACTTAAAGATATTGTTCTATTTCTTTTTTTTCTTTTTTCTTATTTTGTAGGTATAGTTCACCTTTTCACGATCGATTTTGTCATAGTAGAAAGAAGTAATATTACACGTTAACACTTCAACTTACACTGGACCCATAACGGCCCATGCACACACACTACCACACCTAAAATAGGTAGATACATATAGTGATATATACATTTTTGTTGTTTATAAGTGGTTCTATCACTGACCTATGGAAAAATTCATGACACAAGGAAAACACAGTTCACCAAAAATGCCCCCCAAAATAAAAGATCGGAAAACAAAAGCTCAAGATACTAGTGGCTCAGAGGTTAATCAAGAGATGGGTAACCCTTTACCAGACCCACAGTCTGTATTAACACAATTATCTGAGTTGATAGCGCCTCAATTCAATGATATCAAAACGGAACTAGCTAATATCTCTACCAACATCCTAGCTCTCTCCACCGAAGTGAGACATTTTTCTAATAGATTGGCAGAGGCTGAGAATAGGATCTCAGACTTAGAGGATTTAACCAACACCCAAGACTCGCAAATTCATGCACAAGAATCTCAAATTAATACCCTACTTAATCGCCTGGAGGATCTGGAGGATCGCTCCAGGCGAAATAATATAAGAATTATAGGTTTGCCCGAAATGATAGAATATAAAGACCTAATGAAATTCACATCAGTAACGCTCCCACAAGCTTTAGGTTTTGCCCCTGCTCTATTACCGCTAATTGTGGAAAGAGCCCACAGGATAGGTCCCCCCAAAAATAATTCAAATGGTTCACCCCGAAATAGGATGAGTATAGTTAAATACTTGAAATTCCAGGACAAAGTGGAAATTATGAAATCCTATAAGAAAAAGGATGCCCTTATAATAGATAACAACAAACTATTATTATTTCAAGATTTCTCTAGTGAAACCTCATCTAAGAGGAAATTAATGGCCCCTTACTGCTCCCAGCTTATTCATAATGGCTTCAAGGCCCGTCTATTATATCCGGCTAAAATTGTCTTAGAATTTCAAGATAAACAAATCACGCTCAATACTATAGGTGAAGCGCAGGAATTTTTGGCAGCAAGGAATATCGTAGGGACTAATTGACCTTGTATGGAGTTTTATTTGAAGGAAGGGGGAGGAGGTAAAGGAAAAGGAAATATAAGGGGAAGACTCCCCCAAAGGAACATAGATAGTTATTTTGAATATCCTATGTGGTTCATCTATATTATGTCTGAATGCCTTAGCACATTTAAGAATTTAGATAAATGGTACGTTGTTTTAGTACTGGTGTTTTTTCTTTTTAGTATTTTAGAAATATGGTTTTTCCCCCCTTTTTTTTTTTTTTTTTTTCTCTCCTCTGTTCTCTCTTCCCCTCGCTCGTCTCTTCCCTCCACACGGTTTGCGTGTATGGCTCTTTTAACCGTCTTGCTCCAGTAAAGCTGATTGATTTTAAATATGTGCCAAAACCTTAATATACTTTCATGGAACGTAGGTGGCATAACTTCCCCAATGAAACGTAAACTCATTATCAAAACACTAGCTAAACATCACCCAGAGGTAGTATTTTTACAAGAGACACATCTAAAAGATTCAGAGATTCTGAAATTAAAGATAAAATGGGTGGGAGAGGTCATTGCCACCCCAGTCAATAATAGAAAGGCAGGTGTAGCTATTCTCTTACATAAAAATCTGGAGTATACAATTAAAAAAGTGGAACGTGATCCGCAAGCTAGATTCATTATTTTACAAATTGTGATTAACAATGTTGACTTTGTTTTTTGTAATATTTATGGACCAAATGCTCATACTCCCATATTCTGGGAGGAAATCAAACTTAAGCTATTCCCATTCGTTTCTCAGAATCTGATTCTATGGGGTGATTTTAATATCGCTGCATGCCCTGAAATAGATAGATTAACTCAGAAACATTCAAAAGAGTATAACAAACGGGCAAAATGTTTGAAACAATTTTCGCAGAAACTTAAACTCCTAGACATCTGGCGTATTGAGAATCCAGATTCGATAACATTTTCCTGTGAGTCTAAAGTATACAATACATTTTCAAGAATTGACATGTTTTTAATTTCAGAATCTCTCTCCATTCTAAAAGTTAAACCTGAAATTAATGATATAGTTATATCAGATCATGCTATTATCTCATTAGCCTTCCCATCTTTGCACAAGCCAAAAGACAAAAACCAAAGTTTTATATTCCCGAGGTTTCTTTATAATAATCCTAGATTTGTTTTCTGGCTAAAGCAAAAATGGAGGGATTATGTCACCTTTAACATTGCCCAACTAAATGACATCGAGCTATTCTGGGAGGCCTCTAAGGCTGTATTGAGAGGGGAAATTAAATCTTATGTATACACTTTGAATAAAAAAAATAGGGCAACCGAAATTCAATTAGCACACCATGTGAAAAACGCTCTTAAAAATTTCTACAATACTAGGTCAGCTATTAACTGGAATAAGTATTGCGAAGCCAAAAATAATCGTGAGGTCTTCCTCAAGCAAAGATCGCATAGAGAAGAACTTAAATTGAACCTAAAGTTTAAAGGTTACCACGGGATTTCAGCAAAACATCTTGCTAACTTAACAAGGAATAGGAAGAGTAAAAACTACATTATGGCTATTAAAGAAGGTAACCAAAGATACAGGGATAGTGAAAACATTAGAAAGGTTTTTCATAACTTTTACCAAAATCTCTACAATAAAACAGATGTTAATTTGTTAAACATGCATAACTTCTTATCAAAGATCAAACTTCCCCAATTGTCTAAAGATCGTCTCTTAGAACTAAATGCACACATCACGGGGGAAGAAATTCTTAAAGCGATAGAAAAAACAAAACTAAATAAGGCAGCTGGTCCTGACTTTCTTCCCTCAGAATACTATAAAATACTTTCTCATGAGGTCATTTTCACATTGGAAAGGCTATACAATGCCTACTTCTCTTCTAATAAAACCATGTCTAATCTATTTACAGCTGCTAATATTACCTTAATTATTAAAAAAGACAAGGAAAGAGAAGATCCAGCATCATATAGACCAATATCGGTGCTTAACACCGATTATAAAATTTTAACCTCCATCATTGCAGATAGACTGGCGAAAGGATTAGGCGAGATTATACACCCAGATCAGACGGGTTTCATTCAGGGACGCAATTCTACTAAAAATATACGCAAAGTAGTCATGCTTCTGGATTACATGTGGAACAGAGAGAAAATTAAAAAAAATCGAGCTCTTACAGATATGGCTATTCTGACGTTAGACGCAGAAAAAGCCTTTGACTCCATTACATGGCAGTATCTTTTTCGGGTTCTAGAGCAATTTGGGTTTCACGATCAATTTATGAACTTGGTGCATAAAATATATAGGGCACCAATATCATATCTTTTAATCAATAACATATTATCTCCTAGGATATTATTAGGCAGGGGAACGAGACAGGGATGCCCGCTATCACCCCTGCTATTCGATATTGCTCTAGAACCTTTGGCTATTTGGTTAAGGCAAAAATTATCCGGAATATCAATAGGGCCACACACTCTCAGAACCCTTCTTTATGCTGACGACCTCTTATTGTTCCTAGAGAAAACAAAAGTGCAGATACCCTTAGTATTACAAATTCTGACGGATTTTAGTTCTTTTTCAGGGTACAAAATTAATTATGGGAAAAGTGAACTATTGTGGATCTCCAAGTCAAGGGTAAGCTGCTCTAATCACCCCTTTAAAGTGGTAGATAGACTTAAATATCTTGGTATTATTTTTCACAGAGACCCGTTGAAATGGTATAATTTGAATTTTGAACCATTGTTAGAGAAGCTTAAGAGTAATCTTGAACTATGGGCCTCCTTTCCCTTATCTATCTCAGCACGAGTAAACTTAATAAAAGTTATCGTATTCCCCCAGATCTTGTATCTCTTACAAAACTTACCGTTATTTCTCTCAAAAAAGGATTTAAATAAGTTTGATCAAAATATAGTTAAATTTATATGGGGTAATAAGAAGTCTCGAATATCCTTGATGAAATTGACTCAAAAAAAATGTTCTGCTGGCCTAGCCCTTCCTAGCTTAAAACTGTATAATATTGCTACGCTAGGTAATTTGCATTCGATTGGCTAACCGATTCAAACTGCTTCTCGACAATTGAACTAGAAGAACAATGCATTGCCCCGTTTGCTTTAAAAGCGGTCGTGCATAATGTAATTAAACATCTTCCCCCTAAAATTAAAACATTATCTTCGGTTAAAAATATAATAGTGGCCTGGCAGAAATTCTGTAAAATCTTAGAAGTTGATCCTCATTTCTCAAGATTCTTGCCTATAAGAGGCAATCCTGAGTTTATGCCTGGGGTACAATACAAGGTATTTGAGAAATGGGAAGAGAATGGTTTGTCACGGGTCGCTCAAGTCTTTTCAGAGACTCAACTCATAAGTCCATATGGTTCGTTGTTTCAACTTTATAATTTACCCAGGGACAATCTGTTCGCTTATTTTCAACTTAGGCATTTTGTGAGTAAGCATCGCCCACCAGAGGACTGGGTGTCCCGGTGGTCCGAAATCAACACTTGTTTTGATAAATTTAGAAAAGGTTATACTTCAATTTCACTTACATATGACATAATGTTGGCTAAACAAGGGGCATTAACAGTAGATAAAATCTGTAAAAGTTGGGAGAATACGTTCACCGCTATAACTCCTGAATGGATCTTGCAGAGTTTGGAGAGAGTATACAAATGTATGGTTCCTGTGTCAGTAAAAGAGTCTCACTTTAAACTTACTAATAAATATTATTTCCCCCCTTCCAGAATGGCGCGTTGTTACCCTTCACAAATCTTCCCTTGTCCGCGTTGTTCGCATCCGAACGCTTATATAATTCACATGTTTTGGTCTTGCCCAAAAATAAGGCAATTTTGGTTGAAAATCCAGTACTGGGTCAATCGGTCTTTCGATCTAACTAGCTGTCTTACTGCTGACATGGTATTTTTTTTAGAATAAATACACATCTAGAAAGATTACTGGTAGACTCGTATATAACTATTATCCTTGTGGCCAGATGTCTTATAACTAAAAATTGGCGCTCGCATAAGGCCCCATCCTTTACCCTTTTTCTTAGAAAAATCCAGTTCCAAATAACTTATGAAGCCTTTCATTTTCAGCTCTCCTCCGAAAAACTCATTGGTAAATTTATGCACAGATGGCTTCCTATAATCAAGTCCTACCCATTGTCAGTGCAAAAGAGTATACTGAAGCCATTTCTGAGCTCCCAGACCTTTGTAGACCTAGTTCTCCATGGGTTGTTTCCACCCTTATGGGTGTCCAATGCCAGAGAGGTGGGATAGAGCGGGGGACACATGGGGGTGAGGGGGGGAGAGGCGACAGGAGAAACTCCATTCCCCCTCCCCTTTTTTTTTTTTTTTTTTCTCTCTCTCTTCTTCTCTCCCCGAAGGATGGTTAAGACGATTAACTTAAGTGTTAGGAGTTTTGGGTAGTCCCAATTTCTGGGTCAATGTTTATCTAACATTTTTGATTTCTACTATATCCCAGAAGGGGTTTCTTTTTGGGATAAGTAAATCTTCCTAAGAGATGACAATCGAATATGATGTAATGTTCATTGATAAAATATGTATATGTTTTTATTTTGTTAATGGTATTTTACAAGGTATTTGTATTTTCAATTATGTTTCATGTATGATTTTACCACCAAAGTGGTTATTTTATTTTCATCCCGTTCTTTTTTGATTGTCTTATTATTTCTTTTTTAATTTTATTACTGTAAAAATACCCCAATAAAAATGCATTTAAAAAAAAAAAAAAACACCCATGCTAAATAGTTTCTAAAAAAAATTTCAGAGTTTAGAAATACTTAATGTTTTTGTTCTTTGCAAGTTATAGGGCAATAAGTACAAGTAGCACTTTGCTATTTTTTTTCTTCAAAATTAGCGATAGCTACATTGTAACACAGATATCTGTCACTGATATCCCTGAATAATTCATCACATGTATATATTTTTTGTTTAGTAGACAACCCAAAGTATTGATCTAGGCCCATTTTGGTATATTTTATGCCACCATTTCACCACCAAATGCGATCAAATAAAAACAAAAAAAAAACTTTTTTTTACTAACTTTAGGTTTCTCACAAATTATTTACAAACAGCTTGTGCAATTATGGCACAAAAGGTTGTAAATGCTTCTCTGGGATCCCCTTTAATTAGAAGGCCACTAAATACCACACTTGTATTATGCCCAGCAGTGAATGGGTTAATTAGGTAGCTTGTAGGGTTAATTTTAGCTTTAGTGTATAGATCAGTCTCCCCCTTAAAACATCCTACCCCCTTATCCTTCCCTTACCCCGCTCAAGCAGCTTTCTTCCCTCCCCCACGGGTCACCCCCATCTTAAGTACTGGCAGAAAGTCTGCCAGTATAAAAATAAGTAGTTTTATTTAATTATATATTTTCTGCAGTTTTACCACCCAACCTCCCCGAGTCCCCCCCCCCCCCCCCCCAAACAGCTCTCTAACCCTCCCCCTCTACCTATTTGCAGCGATCTTAGGTACTGGCAGCTTTTTTTTTTTTAAGAGTTTGCCGCACTGAGCTGCTCCGGCAGCCCAAGGCAGCACGCTATTTTGCTGAGAGGTGATGTTTCCACCTCTTAGTAAATAGCCGTGCGGGCCAGCCGGAGAGCCCACACCACTATTGGCTAAGAGGTGGAAATGTCCCCTCTCAGCAAAATAGTGTTGTGCCGCAGGCTGCCTGAGCAGCTCAATGCGGTGAGCCCTTCAAACAAATAAGGGAACTTTAAAGCAATAGTTTTCAAACCTGCCCTCAGGCCTCCAGTCCCCAACAGTCCAGGTTTACCTTTGGATGAGAGCAGGTAAAAAGGAAATTTATGCTAACCTGATAAATTGTTTTCTTCTACGATACGACAAGTCCACGGATTTCATCTTTACTTGTGGGATATTATCCTCCTGCTAACAGGAAGTGGCAAAGAGCACCACAGCAGAGATGCAGATATATATATATATATCCTCCCTTCCCCTCCAGTCATTCGACCAAAGGTTATAGGAAGAGAAAGGAAAAGCTAAAAGGTGCAGAGGTGACTGAAGTTATAAATAATAAAAATATAATCTGTCTTAAATTGACAGGGAGGGCCGTGGACTCATCGTATCGTAGAAGAAATCAATGTATCAGGTAAGCATAAATTTCCTTTTCTTCTACAAGATACGAGTCCACGGATTTCATCCTTACTTGTGGGATACAATACCAAAGCAACAGGACACGGATGAAAGGGAGGGAGAAGACAGGGACCTAAACAGAAGGCACCACTGCTTGAAGAACTTTTCTCCCAAAAACAGCCTCAGAAGAAGCAAAAGTATCAAATTTGGAAAATTTGTAAAAAGTATGAAGGGACAACCAAGTCACAGCCTTACAAATCTGTTCAACAGATGCATCGTTTTTAAAGGCCCATGTGGAAGCCACAGCCCTAGTAGAATGAGCTGTAATTCTTTCAGGAGGCTGCTGTCCAGCAGTCTCATATGCCAGGCGAATGATACTTCTCAGCCAAAAAGAAAGAGAGGTAGCCGTAGCTTTCTGACCCCTACGCTTTCCAGAATAAACAATGAATAATGAAGATGATTGACGGAAAACCTTAGTTGCCTGTAAGTAGAACTTTAAGGCACGGACCACACCCAGGTTATGTAACAGACGCTCCTTCTTAGAAGAAGGATTAGGACACAAGGAAGGAACAACAATTTCCTGATTAATATTCTTATTTGAAACAACCTTAGAAAGAAAACCAGGTTTGGTACGTAAAACCACCTTAACAGAATGAAATATGAGATAAGGCGAATCACACTAACGCTGAAAGCTCAGAAACTCTTCGAGCAGAAGAAATAGCAACCAAAAACAGAACTTTCCAAGATAACAATTTAATATCTATGGAATGCATAGGTTCAAACGGAACCCCTTGAAGAACTCGAATAACTAAATTTAAACTCCAGAGAGGAGTAATTGGTCTAAACACAGGCTTAATTCTAGATAGAGCCTGACAAAAAGACTGAACATCTGGCACATCTGCCAAACGTTTATGAAACAAAATTGACAAAGCAGAAATTTGTCCCTTTAAAGAACTTGCTGATAACCCTTTCTCCAATCCTTCTTGGAGAAAATACAGAATCCTGGAAATCCTAACTTTACTCCATGAGTAACCCTTGGATTCACACCAATAAAGATATTTACTCCATATCTTATGATAGATTTTTCTAGTGACAGGCTTTCTAGCCTGTATCAAAGTATTGATGACCGAATCAGAGAATCCTCGCTTAGTTAAAATCAAGCGTTCAATCTCAGGATTACTGAAGCTCTCTCCTGTTTGATTCGAGCAATCACGCGTGGAAGGAGAAAATGGTGGAAACACATAAGCTAGGCTGAACAACCAAGGCTCTGCCAAGGCATCTATCAGTTCAGCCTGAAGATCCCTCGACCTGGATCCGTATCTTGGAAGCTTGGCATTCTGTCGAGATGCCATCAGATCCAATTCCGGTCTGCCCCATCGGAGAATCAGTGAGGCAAACACCTCCGGATGAAGTTCCCACTCTCCCGGATGAAAAAGTATGTCGACTTAGAAAATCCGCTTCACAGTTCTCTACTCCTGGGATGTAGATTGCCAACAGATGACAAGAGTGGGCCTCCGCCCATCGGATTATCTTGGATACTTCTATCATCGCTAGGGAACTCCTTGTTCCCCCCTGATGATTGATATATGCCACAGTCATGATGTTGTCCGACTGGAATCTGATGAATTTGGCCGAAGCAAAGTGAGGTCACGCCTGAAGCGCATTGAATATTGCTCTCAGTTCCAGAATATTGATTGGAAGTAGACTCCACCTGAGTCCAAACACCCTGAGCCTTCAGGGAATTCCAGACTGTGCCCCAGCCCAGAAGGCTGGCGTCCGTTGTCACTATCACCCACAAGGGTCTGCGGAACAAGTCCCCTGGGACAGATGATCCGGCGACAACCACCAAAGAAGAGAGTCTCCTGATCTAGATTTATCTGAGGAGATAAATCTGCATAATCCCCATTCCACTGACAGAGCATGCACAGCTACAGTGGTCTGAGATGAAAACGAGCAAACGGTATGATGTCCATTGCCGCTACCATTAATCCAATTACCTCCATACACTGAGCCACTGATGGCCGAGGAATGGACTGAAGTGCTCGGCAAGTATTTAGAATCTTTAATTTTCTGACTTCCGTCAGGAATATTTTCATGGCTACCATGTTCACCTTCCAACCGTGAGTTCTCAGGAAAGACAACACTGTGTCCGTGTGAGATTTTGTCAGTTGATACGTGGACGCCTGGATTAGAATATCGTCCAGATAAGGCGTCACTGCTATGCCACGCGGTCTGAGAACCGCCAGAAGTGACCCTAGAACCTTTGTGAAGATTCTGGGTGCTGTGGCCAACCCGAAGGGAAGAGCCACAAACTGATAATGTTTGTCCAGGAAGGCAAACCTTAGAAACTGATGATGATCCTTGTGGATAGGAATATGAAGGTAAGCATCCTTCAAGTCCACGGTAGTCATATATTAACCCTCTTGGATCATTGGTAAGATTGTCCGAATAGTCTCCATTTTGAACGATGGGACTCTGAGAAACTTGTTTAGACACTTGAGGTCTAAAATGGGTCTCAAAGTTCCCTCTTTTTTGGGAACCACAAATAGGTTTGAGTAAAATCCCTGTCCCTGCTCCGATCTTGGAACGGGACAAATTACTCCCATAGTAAAAAGGTCTTTTACACAGCGTAAGAACGCTTCTCTTTTTATCTGGTCTACAGATAATCTTGAAAGATGAAATCTCCCTCTTGGGAGAAAATCCTTGAATTCCAACTGATAACCGTGGGTCACTATTTCCAGCGCCCAGGGGTCCTGAACATCTCTTGCCCAAGCCTGGGCAAAGAAAGAAAGTCTGCCCCCTACTAGATCCGGTCCCGGATTGGGGGCTGCCCCTTCATGCTGTCTTAGTAGCAGCAGCGGGCTTCTTGGATTGTTTACCCTTATTCCAGTTCTGGTTGGGTAAAATTCCCTTCCTGCTTTGTGGAAGAAGAGGAAGCAGAGTGTCCCCTTTAAAATTCCGAAAGGAACGAAAATTATTTTGTTTACCCCTCATCTTAATGGACTTATCCTGAGGTAGGGCTTGGCCTTTACCTCCTGTAATGTCAGAAATTATTTCCTTCAATTCAGGCCCAAAAAGGATGACCTTTAAGTGGAATAGCTAAAAGCTTAGTTTTTGATGACACATCAGCAGACCAAGATTTGAGCCACAACGCTCTACGCACTAGAATAGCAAATCCTGCATTTTTTGCCGCTAATTTAGCAATTTGAAAAGCGGCATCAGTAATAAAACAATTGGCTAGCTTGAGAGCCTTAATTCTATCCAGAATGTCATCTAATGGGGTCTCAAACTTAAGAGACTCTTCCAGAGCCTCAAACCAGAAAGCTGCTGCAGTAGTTACTGGAACAATGCAAGCCGTAGGTTGTAAAAAAAAAAACCTGATTAATAAATAAATTTCTTTAGAAGACCCTCTAATTTTTTTATCCATAGGGTCTTTGGAAGCACAACTGTCCTCAATGGGTATAGTTGTACGCTTAGCTAGGGTAGATATTGCTCCCTCTACCTTAGGGACTGTTTGCCACGAGTCTCGAATGGTGTCTGATATGGGAAACATTTTCTTAAAATTAGGAGGGGGAGAAACAGTATACCTGGTCTATCCCATTCCTTTTTTATAATTTCCGAAATTCTCTTGGGAACCGGAAAAACATCAGTGTAAGTAGGTACTTCTAGATATTTATCCATCTTACACAATTTCTCTGGTGGTATTACAATAGGGTCAGAATCATCCAGAGTCGCTAAAACCTCCTGAAGTAACAGGCGGAGGTGTTCAAGCTTAAATTTAAAGGACATACCGTCCGAATCGGTCTGAGGTAAAACATTCCCCGAGTCTGAAATTTCACCCTCAGACAGCAATTCCCTGACCCCCAACTCAGAACACTGTGAGGGTACATCGGAAATAGCTAATAAAGCATCAGAGGATTCAGCATTTACAATAATACCTGACCTACTGCGTTTACCCTGCAACACTGGTAATTTAGACAATACTGCAGAGTAAAAGAATTAGACGCACTAGAAGTACTTGGAGTCTCTTGTGTGGGCGTTGAAGGTTGTGACACTTGGGGAGAATTGGATGGCATATCCTGATTCTCTTCAGACTGAAAATCATCCTTAGGCACACTTTCTTGACCTAAAATATGGTCTTTACAATGTAAGGCTCTTTCAGTACAAGAGGTACACAATGTTAGAGGGGGTTCCACAATAGCTTCTAAACACATAGAACAATGAGATTCAGATTCCTCAATGTCAGACATGTTTAACAGACTAGTAATAACCACAGAAGTCGTTTAAACACTTTATTTATTGCTTAAAATAAACTTTTGAAAAAACATAATTTATGCTTACCTGATAAATTCCTTTCTTCTGTTGTGTGATCAGTCCACGGGTCATCATTACTTCTGGGATATAACTCCTCCCCAACAGGAAATGCAAGAGGATTCACCCAGCAGAGCTGCATATAGCTCCTCCCCTCTACGTCAGTCCCAGTCATTCGACCAAGAATCAACGAGAAAGGAGTAACCAAGGGTGAAGTGGTGACTGGAGTATAATTTAAAAGATATTTACCTGCCTTAAAACAGGGCGGGCCGTGGACTGATCACACAACAGAAGAAAGGAATTTATCAGGTAAGCATAAATTATGTTTTCTTCTGTTATGTGTGATCAGTCCACGGGTCATCATTACTTCTGGGATACCAATACCAAAGCAAAAGTACACGGATGACGGGAGGGATAGGCAGGCTCATTATACAGAAGGAACCACTGCCTGAAGAACCTTTCTCCCAAAAATAGCCTCCGAAGAAGCAAAAGTGTCAAATTTGTAAAATTTGGAAAAAGTATGAAGCGAAGACCAAGTTGCAGCCTTGCAAATCTGTTCAACCGAGGCCTCATTCTTAAAGGCCCAAGTGGAAGCCACAGCTCTAGTGGAGTGAGCTGTAATTCTTTCAGGAGGCTGCTGTCCAGCAGTCTCATAGGCTAAACGTATTATGCTACGAAGCCAAAAAGAGAGAGAGGTAGCAGAAGCTTTTTGACCTCTCCTCTGTCCAGAATAAACGACAAACAGGGAAGAAGTTTGGCGAAAATCTTTAGTTGCCTGCAAGTAGAACTTGAGGGCACGAACTACATCCAAATTGTGTAGAAGACGTTCCTTCTTTGAAGAAGGATTTGGACACAAGGATGGAACAACAATCTCTTGATTGATATTCCTGTTAGTGACTACCTTAGGTAAGAACCCAGGTTTAGTACGCAGAACTACCTTGTCTGAGTGAAAAATCAGATAAGGAGAATCACAATGTAAGGCTGATAACTCAGAGACTCTTCGAGCCGAGGAAATAGCCATTAAAAACAGAACTTTCCAAGATAACAACTTTATATCAATGGAATGAAGGGGTTCAAACGGAACACCCTGTAAAACGTTAAGAACTAAGTTTAAACTCCATGGCGGAGCAACAGCTTTAAACACAGGCTTGATCCTAGCTAAAGCCTGACAAAAGGTCTGGACGTCTGGATTTTCTGACAGACGCCTGTGTAACAAGATGGACAGAGCTGAAATCTGTCCCTTTAATGAACTAGCTGATAAACCCTTTTCTAAACCTTCTTGTAGAAAGGACAATATCCTAGCGATCCTAACCTTACTCCAGGAGTAACCTTTGGATTCGCACCAGTATAGGTATTTACGCCATATTTTATGGTAAATCCTTCTGGTAACAGGCTTCCTAGCCTGTATCAGGGTATCAATAACCGACTCAGAAAAACCACGTTTTGATAAAATCAAGCGTTCAATTTCCAAGCAGTCAGCTTCAGAGAAGTTAGATTTTGATGTTTGAATGGACCCTGTATCAGAAGGTCCTGTCTTAGAGGTAGAGACCAAGGCGGACAGGATGACATGTCCACTAGATCTGCAAACCAAGTCCTGCGTGGCCATGCAGGCGCTATTAGAATCACTGATGCTCTCTCCTGTTTGATTTTGGCAATCAATCGAGGAAGCAGCGGGAAGGGTGGAAACACATAAGCCATCCCGAAGTTCCAAGGTGCTGTCAAAGCATCTATCAGAACCGCTCCCGGATCCCTGGATCTGGACCCGTAGTGAGGAAGTTTGGCGTTCTGGCGAGACGCCATGAGATCTATCTCTGGTTTGCCCCAACGTCGAAGTATTTGGGCAAAGACCTCCGGATGAAGTTCCCACTCCCCCGGATGAAAAGTCTGGCGACTCAAGAAATCCGCCTCCCAGTTCTCCACTCCCGGGATGTGGATTGCTGACAGGTGGCAAGAGTGAGACTCTGCCCAGCGAATTATCTTTGATACTTCCATCATTGCTAGGGAGCTTCTTGTCCCTCCCTGATGGTTGATGTAAGCTACAGTCGTGATGTTGTCCGACTGAAACCTGATGAACCCCCGAGTTGTTAATTGGGGCCAAGCCAGAAGGGCATTGAGAACTGCTCTCAATTCCAGAATGTTTATTGGAAGGAGACTCTCCTCCTGATTCCATAGTCCCTGAGCCTTCAGAGAATTCCAGACAGCGCCCCAACCTAGTAGGCTGGCGTCTGTTGTTACAATTGTCCAGTCTGGTCTGCTGAATGGCATCCCCCTGGACAGGTGTGGCCGATAAAGCCACCATAGAAGAGAATTTCTGGTCTCTTGATTCAGATTCAGAGTAGGGGACAAATCTGAGTAATCCCCATTCCACTGACTTAGCATGCACAATTGCAGCGGTCTGAGGTGTAGGCGTGCAAAAGGTACTATGTCCATTGCCGCTACCATTAAGCCGATCACCTCCATGCATTGAGCTACTGACGGGTGTTGAATGGAATGAAGGACACGGCATGCATTTTGAAGCTTTGTTAACCTGTCTTCTGTCAGGTAAATCTTCATTTCTACAGAATCTATAAGAGTCCCCAAGAATGGAACTCTTGTGAGAGGAAAAAGAGAACTCTTCTTTTCGTTCACTTTCCATCCATGCGACCTTAGAAATGCCAGAACTAACTCTGTATGAGACTTGGCAGTTTGAAAGCTTGAAGCTTGTATTAGAATGTCGTCTAGGTACGGAGCTACCGAAATCCCTCGCGGTCTTAGTACCGCCAGAAGGGCACCCAGAACCTTTGTGAAGATTCTTGGAGCCGTAGCCAATCCGAATGGAAGAGCTACAAACTGGTAGTGCCTGTCTAAGAAGGCAAACCTTAGATACCGGTGATGATCTTTGTGAATCGGTATGTGAAGGTAAGCATCTTTTAAATCCACTGTGGTCATGTACTGACCCTTTTGGATCATGGGTAAGATTGTCCGAATAGTTTCCATTTTGAACGATGGAACTCTTAGGAATTTGTTTAGAATCTTTAAATCTAAGATTGGCCTGAAAGTTCCCTCTTTTTTGGGAACCACAAACAGGTTTGAGTAGAACCCTTGTCCTTGTTCCGACCGCGGAACCGGATGGATCACTCCCATTAATAACAGATCTTGTACACAGCGTAGAAACGCTTCTTTCTTTATCTGGTTTGTTGACAACCTTGACAGATGAAATCTCCCTCTTGGGGGAGATAATTTGAAGTCTAGAAGGTATCCCTGAGATATGATCTCTAGCGCCCAGGGATCCTGAACATCTCTTGCCCAGGCCTGGGCGAAGAGAGAAAGTCTGCCCCCCACTAGATCCGATCCCGGATCGGGGGCTCTCGGTTCATGCTGTCTTTGGGGCAGCAGCAGGTTTCCTGGCCTGCTTGCTCTTGTTCCAGGACTGGTTAGGCTTCCAGCCTTGCCTGTAACGAGCCACAGCTCCCTCCTGTTTTGGTGCAGTGGAGGTTGATGCTGCTCCTGTTTTGAAATTCCGAAAGGGACGAAAATTAGACTGTCTAGCCTTAGCTTTGGCTTTGTCTTGAGGTAGGGCGTGGCCCTTACCTCCTGTAATGTCAGCGATAATTTCTTTCAAACCGGGCCCAAATAAAGACTGCCCCTTGAAAGGTATATTAAGTAATTTGGACTTAGAAGTAACATCAGCTGACCAGGATTTTAGCCACAGCGCCCTACGTGCCTGTATGGCGAATCCTGAGTTCTTAGCCGTAAGTTTGGTTAAATGTACTACGGCCTCCGAAATGAATGAATTAGCTAGTTTAAGGACTCTAAGCCTGTCCGTAATGTCGTCTAGCGTAGATGAACTAAGGTTCTCTTCCAGAGACTCAATCCAAAATGCTGCCGCAGCCGTAATCGGCGCGATACATGCAAGGGGTTGCAATATAAAACCTTGTTGAACAAACATTTTCTTAAGGTAACCCTCTAATTTTTTATCCATTGGATCTGAAAAGGCACAGCTATCCTCCACCGGGATAGTGGTACGCTTAGCTAAAGTAGAAACTGCTCCCTCCACCTTAGGGACCGTTTGCCATAAGTCCCGAGTGGTGGCGTCTATTGGAAACATCTTTCTAAATATTGGAGGGGGTGAGAACGGCACACCGGGTCTATCCCACTCCTTAGTAACAATTTCAGTTAGTCTCTTAGGTATAGGAAAAACGTCAGTACTCGCCGGTACCGCAAAGTATTTATCCAACCTACACAGTTTCTCTGGTATTGCAACGGTGTTACAATCATTGAGAGCTGCTAAGACCTCCCCTAGTAATACACTGAGGTTCTCCAATTTAAATTTAAAATTTGAAATATCTGAATCCAATCTGTTTGGATCAGAACCGTCACCCACAGAATGAAGCTCTCCGTCCTCATGCTCTGCAAGCTGTGACGCAGTATCAGACATGGCCCTAGTATTGTCAGCGCACTCTGTTCTCACCCCAGAGTGATCACGCTTGCCTCTTAGTTCTGGTAATTTAGACAAAACTTCAGTCATAACAGTAGCCATATCTTGTAATGTTATCTGTAATGGCCGCCCAGATGTACTAGGCGCCATAATATCACGCACCTCCCGGGCGGGAGATGCAGGTACTGCCGCGTGAGGCGAGTTAGTCGGCATAACTCTCCCCTCGCTGTTTGGTGAAATTTGTTCACATTGTACAGATTGACTTTTATTTAAAGTAGCATCAATACAGTTAGTACATAAATTTCTATTGGGCTCCACCTTGGCATTGGAACAAATGACACAGATATCTTCCTCTGAGTCAGACATGTTTAACACACTAGCAATAAACTTGCAACTTGGTTATAATCTTTTTTAGCAAAAACGTACTGTGCCTCAAAGAGGTACTAAACGATTAAATGACAGTTGAAATAATGAACTGAAAAACAGTTATAGCATCAAACTTTAAAACAACACAACTTTTAGCAAAGGTTTGTTCCCATTAGTAAAATAACAATAATTAAATTTGACATAAAAATTACAGAGCAACGTTTTTATTCACAGTCAATATAAAATTCTCACAGCTCTGCTGAGAGAATCTACCTCCCTCCAAAGAAGTTTGAAGACCCCTGAGATCTGTCAGAGATGAACCGGATCATGCAGGAAATATAAGAGTAACTGACTTGAATTTTTTGATGCGTAGCAAAGAGCGCCAAAAACGGCCCCTCCCCCTCACACACAGCAGTGAAGAGAAACGAAACTGTCACAATTAAAACCAAACAACTGCCAAGTGGAAAATAATGCCCAAATATTTATTCACTCAGTACCTCAGAAATGTAAACGATTCTACATTCCAGCAAAAACGTTTAACATGATAAATACTTATTAAAAGGATTAGTGACTTTTAACAGAGTAGTTCCGGTGAAATACCATCCCCGGAATACTGAAGTGTATACATACATGTCATTATAACGGTATGGCAGGATTTTCTCATCAATTCCATTCAGAAAATAAAAACTGCAACATACCTCAATGCAGATTCATCTGCCCGCTGTCCCCTGATCTGAAGCTTTTACCTCCCTCAGATGGCCGAGAACAGCAATATGATCTTAACTACTCCGGTTAAAATCATAGTAAAAAACTCTGGTAGATTCTTCCTCAAACTCTGCCAGAGAAGTAATAACACGCTCCGGTGCTATTGTAAAATAACAAACTTTTGATTGAAGTCATAAAAACTAAGTATAATCACCATAGTCCTCTCACACATCCTATCTAGTCGTTGGGTGCAAGAGAATGACTGGGACTGACGTAGAGGGGAGGAGCTATATGCAGCTCTGCTGGGTGAATCCTCTTGCATTTCCTGTTGGGGAGGAGTTATATCCCAGAAGTAATGATGACCCGTGGACTGATCACACATAACAGAAGAAACGTGTATTGCGCCTTTAAGAAAATAAAAAGATCAACAAATTGTCAGTTTACAATCAAAAATACCCTCTGCAGCGCCTACCTGCCCCCAGGGTATTTTGAAACAACTTTCCCACGCTCCGGACCAGAAATACATTGTCCAGGAGCCACCCGAGTTACTGCTTGCTGCTGCCTAGTCAGAAGGAAGTGCGCATCTGAGTGTGCAAAAACAAGCCCCGCCCTTTACGGACGATGCCGGAGTAGGCCCAAACACAACCGCATGGGGAAGCAGTTTTACACACAAGTTTATAAAAACCAATGTACACCCCCAAACACATCCCAATAAATCATACTGGTTATTGCCAAAATAAAAACTTTATGAACCGTTTTTCATTGCCTCTCCCATAGTGTCATATAATGCCCTTATAATGTAAACTAGCTAAAAAATAAGATCCAGGGACTCACAGTAACACCCTTCTATGATAACAGGTCTACTGCTTACCCCATTCCCATACAGGGAAATAAATGCCAGCCAGTTCTGATATATCAAGTCTTCTCAGAAAAAAAAAAGGCTGCACATACCTTAATGCTGCTTGTAGCATGAAACCGGTCTTCACACTGAAGATGTCTCATGTGTTACCTTCAGAAGTCTTGTGGGAACCAGAGTGGATCTTAGTTACAAATGCTAAGATCATCAACCTCAGGGCAGAAATCTTCTTCCATAATCCCCTGAGGAAAATAGTACTCACCGGTACCATTTAAAATAAAAAACTTCTTGATTGAAGAAAATAAAGCTAACACCTCACTTTACCTCTTCCTAGTATAACACAGGCAAAGAGAATGACTGTGGGTGGAGGGGAAGGGAGGAGCTATATATATATATATATATATATATATATATATATATATATACAGCTCTGCTGTGGTGCTCTTTGCCACTTCCTGTTAGCAGGAGGATAATATCCCACAAGTAAGGATGAAATCCGTGGACTCATCTTGTAGAAGAAATATTTACTAATCAGCTGATTATTTCTCCTGTGCCCTAGTTCAGATATACTCAAAAAGTGGCCTGTTGACAGGTTTTAAAACCAGTGCTTTAAACTGATTAGTTTATAGCGATTATTCAAATAAATAGTTCTTGCAATGTGTGAAACACCATAAAACAGTGGCTTCACACTGCACAGCTGTCTCCTTGTTCTTCTGTGACTGCTCCAGATTTCTTTCTGATCACTTGCACCAGGAAGAGGGCTGAGTTTTGCAATGTAAAGCAAGTGAGCCAACAAGCTAATCATGAGGGGAAAAGGGCATAATAAAAGTGTTAGGAATTGTTAGCTTTACCGACGCCATCTTGTTCTTAGTTGCCATTGTGTCTAAAGGCTGTGACACACTGCAAGCAGAGCGGTGCACAGCGTGTAGATGCAGCTGTGCGCACTCAGTGTATCCTGCCTTTTCATCTCTGAGCACTCTGCTGCGTCAGGTTGCGTAGTTGAGCACTCAGAGATGAAATAATTGAACTTCAGAAGCGATGCAACGAGGTGCGAAGCAGCTGCACCGCACCGATTGCAGTGTGTCACAGCCTTTAGGCATCCATCTTGTCTGAGAAACATTTTATTATAGCAGTTATTATGTAGTGGGAAAATATATAGGTGTTACGTATTTCTGTAGAGCTAGGTTGGCCTTGCAAATGTTCCTGGCGATGCGCCTGGAAGTTGTTATCTCTATAAGAGGCCCACACCGCCTTGCTTTGGGCCCAGATGTACCTTTTATTATGGTTATACGAAACACTGTTTTTCACAACTCTACTTTACCTAATTATAATAATGGGCTTACTTCTTTCCTGACAAACACTGTGTAAAATGATGCGGTCATGAAGCGTCATGTTAACCCTATATGCTGTCATGACTGCCTATAAGAAGTGTTGTTTATCTTTCAATAAACGGTATAGTTTTTAGACTCATTGTTGCGTGGTCTGATTTCTGTTCTCTGGGATATCCTAATCAAACAACCCCTTCATTTCCAGCTGATACGGTGTGCTCCAGGCCAAGCTCTGACACTCCCCCTCTGAAAACAAAACCTAACAAAAAGCAAGGGAAGAAACGAGAACCTGTGTGCAGGACAGACCATGTGGGTTTTCACATGACATCTATGCTGAATGTGTAACCTTGCACTTGGCTTTTCTTCTTTTTCAAAAACACCACAAAATTTTTGCTTAGGAGTCATAATGGAGACTGAATGTGAAAAGTTAGAAATCTTACAGGAGCAGACTGAGCTTGTGTAAAAGTGCTTTTAGGGAGGGCAGATTTCCAAAAACAACCTTGGATCTTGACAGCAATTTCGGACAGTTTTATTTTACTATAAGCATTTTTATTATTTTAAACTAACACCCTGTCCCACCCACTCATGGAAAAAAAACTAAAAAACAAAAACAACTAAAAACTACTAGTAACCTTCAGTCCCACCTCACATTGGCATTTTTTTTTTGTTTCCAAAAAACTTGATGGGGCGCTGCCCCTATGGAAGAGCCTCCACTGCATTGTAATAGATATTAGTTTGTTGTGACAGCCCCATGGAACACTTCCAAGGCCTATGTTGTATTTAAAAGGAATACTAAGCACCTGGTAATTACAAGACATGTATGTTGTCTTGCTACATATTAACCAATTTTAAACATCTGGTTTGCTGCAACCGTTCCAATAGCCAAACTGCACCTAGCACTTGCCTTTCTGCAAGTAGACAATCCAGACTTGATTCTGCAGCTGACAATGATCATTATGTTTGTAATGTGCCCAGTTTTGAAGATATCTTTTAAAGCCAATTAGAAAATAATATGTAGTGGGGTTAGCCTTGAAAGTCATAAGTTGTATCCCATTTCTTAGACTAGCCAAATGCCACACAAAAAAACAACCACACAAACATAGTTTTTAAATAATCTTTTGCAACAGTTGTTTATATATCATGTATTTGTCTGCTTACAATCAGTTACTTTATAACTTGACAAAAAGATACATTTTCAACGCAACAAATTTGAAATGGTACATAATGACATAGGCTAAAAATAGAAAGCTATCAGCTTTTACTTAACTGCTGCTCTTTTATATGCATGATAGAAAAAAATTGACTACCATGTCCCTTTATGTTGGCACAATATAATCTGTAATGGCACCAGAATTGGCAATAGGAACAAGCTAAATGCCATTGAATAATAACTACTAAGTTGGCTTCTCTGAATAACAGTTTACAGTCAAGAACCAGTTACATAAGTAAAAGATACAAGTATTCTCTTACAGAAAGGTGTGACAGAGAAAATCATGTAAGTAAATGCACTGCAGGCCAGGCTAGACATATGATTAGTAATTTGTCTAGTATTGATATGTCGTGCCAATGATAGGCTGATATCAACTTAATATAGGTCTTCAGGTATAAAGGGTGACAAACTACTTTATAAATATTCTGTATTTAGCAGATATAAAGCATTAGCTTTGTAACCATTCAGCTATGGGGTTTTTTCTGCTTTGAAATGTACTAACAGCTGTCAGCTCAAGTCCTGCATTACATCACACCCACATAATGTACATGAATAACAGACAGCGTGTCTACAGTATAATATCAATCAGCCTTTTAGTGTTCCTATAATCAACAGTATCTGATTCCGCACATAGTAAGCTAAACATCAGAAAATTTAAAAAGAAGCCAGTCAATGTCTAACCATTCTACAAAATTATATATAATTTAGGTTTTCAAGCGATCTAGGCTAAAAAGGATGAGATTTCTTAGGGGCAATGTGGCACAATAAAACTCAGTTGGAAAAGAGAAGAAAAGATGAAAACAAAAACAAAAACACACAATTTATGCTTACCTGATAAATTTATTTCTCTTGTGGTGTATCCAGTCCACGGATCATCCATTACTTGTGGGATATTCTCATTCCCAACAGGAAGTTGCAAGAGGACACCCACAGCAGAGCTGTTATATAGCTCCTCCCCTAACTGCCATATCCAGTCATTTGACCGAAAACACGCAGAGAAAGGAGAAACCATAGGGTGCAGTGGTGACTGTAGTTTAAATGAAAAAATTACCTGCCTTAAAATGACAGGGCGGGCCGTGAACTGGATACACCACAAGAGAAATAAATTTATCAGGTAAGCATAAATTGTGTTTTCTCTTGTAAGGTGTATCCAGTCCACGGATCATCCATTACTTGTGGGATACCAATACCAAAGCTAAAGTACACGGATGAAGGGAGGGACAAGGCAGGCACCACTGCCTGTAAAACCTTTCTCCCAAAAATAGCCTCCAAAGAAGCAAAAGTATAAAATTTGTAGAATTTAGAAAAAGTATGAAGCGAAGACCAAGTCGCCGCCTTGCAAATCTGTTCAACAGAAGCCTCATTTTTAAAGGCCCAAGTGGAAGCCACAGCTCTAGTAGAATGAGCTGTAATCCTTTCAGGAGGCTGCTGTCCAGCAGTCTCATAGGCTAAGCGGATTATGCTTCTTAGCCAAAAAGAAAGAGGTTGACGAAGCCTTTCGACCTCTCCTCTGTCCAGAGTAGACAACAAACAAAGCAGATGTTTAACAAAAATCTTTAGTAGCTTGTAAGTAAAACTTTAAAGCACGAACCACGTCCAGATTGTGTAATAGACGTTCCTTCTTTGAAGAAGGATTAGGACACAAGGATGGAACAACAATCTCTTGATTGATATTCTTGTTAGATACCACCTTAGGTAAAAACCCAGGTTTGGTATGCAGGATTACCTTATCCGTATGGAAGATCAGATAAGGAGAATCACATTGTAAAGCAGATAACTCGGAGACTCTACGAGCCGAGGAAATAGCTACCAAAAAAAGGACTTTCCAAGACAAAAGTTTGATATCTATGGAATGAAGAGGTTCAAACGGAACTCCTTGAAGAACCTTAAGAACCAAATTTAAGCTCCATGGGGGAGCAACAGGTTTAAACACAGGCTTGATTCTAACCAAAGCCTGAAAAAATGCCTGAACGTCTGGAACATCTGCCAGACGCTTGTGCAAAAGAATAGACAGAGCAGAAATATGTCCTTTTAAGGAACTAGTTGACAATCCTTTTTCCAAACCATCTTGGAGAAAAGATAATATCCTGGGAATCCTGACCTTACTCCATGAGTAACCCTTGGATTCACACCAATAAAGATATTTACGCCATATCTTATGGTAAATTTTCCTGGTGACAGGCTTTCGTGCCTGTATTAAGGTATCAATGACTGACTCGGGGAAGCCACGCTTTGATAAAATCAAGCGTTCAATCTCCAGGCAGTCAGTCTCAGAGAAATTAGATTTGGCTGGATGAAAGGACCCTGAAGTAGAAGGTCCTGTCTCAGAGGCAGAGTCCATGGTGGAAAGGATGACATGTCCACCAGATCTGCATACCAGGTCCTGCGAGGCAACGCAGGCGCTATCAAAATCACCTATGCTCTCTCCTGCTTGATCTTGGCAATCAGTCGAGGGAGCAGAGGAAACGGTGGAAACACATAAGCCAGGTTGAAAGACCAGGGCGCTGCTAGAGCATCTATCAGCATCGCCTCGGGATCCCTGGACCTGGATCCGTAACAAGGAAGCTTGGCGTTCTGGCGAGACGCCATGAGATCCAGTTCTGGTTTGCCCCAATGATGAATCAATTGCGCAAACACCTCCGGATGGCGTTCCCACTCTCCCGGATGAAAAGTCTGACGACTTAGAAAATCCGCCTCCCAGTTCTCTACACCTGGGATATGGATAGCTGATAGGTGGCAAGAGTGAGTCTCTGCCCAGCGAATTATCTTTGAGACTTCTAACATCGCTAGGGAACTTCTTGTTCCCCCTTGATGGTTGATGTAAGCCACAGTCGTGATGTTGTCAGACTGAAATCTGATGTACCTCAGAGTTGCTAACTGAGGCCAAGCCTGAAGAGCATTGAATATCGCTCTCAGTTCCAGAAAATTTATTGGAAGGAGTGTCTCCTCCTGAGTCCACGATCCCTGAGCCTTCAGGGAGTTCCAGACTGCACCCCAACCTAGAAGGCTGGCATCTGTTGTTACAGTTGTCCAATCTGGCCTGCGAAAGGTCATACCTTTGGACAGATGGACCCGAGATAGCCACCAGAGAAGAGAATCCCTGGTCTCTTGATCCAGATTTAGTAGAGGGGACAAATCTGTGTAATCCCCTTTCCACTGACTGAGCATGCATAGTTGCAGCGGTCTGAGATGTAGGCGTGCAAACGGCACTATGTCCATTGCCCCTACCATTAAGCCGATTACTTCCATGCACTGAGCCACCGAAGGGCGCGGAATGGAATAAAGAACACGGCAGGAATTTAGAAGTTTTGATAACCTGGACTCAGTCAGGTAAATTTTCATTTCTACAGAATCTATCAGAGTCCCTAGGAAGGAAACTCTTGTGAGTGGGGATAGAGAACTCTTTTCCTCGTTCACTTTCCACCCATGCGATCTCAGAAATGCCAATACTACGTCCGTATGAGACATGGCAATTTGGAAGTTTGACGCCTGTATCAGGATGTCTTCTAAATAAGTGTCCACTGCTATGCCCCGCGGCCTTAGGACCGCCAGAAGCGACCCCAGAACCTTTGTAAAGATTCTTGGGGCTGTAGCTAATCCAAAGGGAAGAGCTACAAACTGGTAATGCCTGTCTAGAAAGGCAAATCTGAGAAACCGATGATGATCTTTGTGTATCGGAATGTGAAGATAAGCATCCTTTAAATCCACTGTAGCCATATATTGACCCTCCTGGATCATAGGTAGGATGGTACGAAATTTGTTTAAGATCTTTAGATCCAAAATTGGTCTGAAGGTTCCCTCTTTTTTGGGAACCACAAACAGATTTGAGTAAAAACCCTGTCCCTGTTCCTCCTTTGGAACTGGATGGATCACTCCCATAACTAGGTCTCATACACAGTGTAAGAATGCCTCTCTCTTTATCTGGTTTGCAGATAATTGTGAAAGGTGAAATCTCCCTTTTGGGGGGGAAGCTTTGAAGTCCAGAAGATATCCCTGGGATATAATTTCCAACGCCCAGGGATCCTGGACATCTCTTGCCCACGCCTGGGCGAAGAGTTAAAGTCTGCCCCCTACTAGATCCATTACCAGATAGGGGGCCGTTCCTTCATGCTGTCTTAGAGGCAGTAGCAGGCTTTTTGGCCTGCTTACCTTTGTTCCAGGCCTGGTTAGGTCTCCAGACCATCTTGGACTGAGCAAAAGTTCCCTCTTGTTTTGCATTAGAGGAAGTTGATGCCGCACCTGCCTTGAAGTTTCGAAAGGCACGAAAATTAGACTGTTTGGCCCTTGATTTGGACCTGTCCTGAGGAAGGGCATGAGCTCCAGTGATATCAGCAATAATCTCCTTCAAACCAGGCCCGAATATGGTCTGCCCCTTCAAGGGAATGCTAAGTAGCTTAGACTTTGAAATCACGTCAGCTGACCATGATTTAAGCCATAGCGCCCTGCGCGCCTGTATAGCAAAACCAGAATTCTTAGCCGTTAGTTTAATCAAATGAACAATGGCATCAGAAACAAAAGAATTGGCTAGCTTAAGTGCCCTAAGCTTGCCAAGTATGTCATCCAATGGAGTCGCTACCTGTAAAGCCTCTTCCAGAGACTCAAACCAGAACGCCGCAGCAGCAGTGACAGGAGCAATGCATGCAAGGGGCTGTAGGATAAAACCTTGTTGAATAAACATTTTCTTAAGGTAACCTAATTTCTTATCCATTGGATCTAAAAAAGCACAACTGTCCTCGACAGGGATAGTAGTACGCTTTGCTAGAGTAGAAACTGCTGCCTCCACCTTAGGAACTGTCTGCCATAAGTCCCGTGTGGTGGCGTCTATTGGAAATATTTTTCTAAAAATAGGAGGGGGAGAGAACGGCACACCTGGTCTATCCCATTCCTTATTAATAATTTCTGTAAACCTTTTAGGTATTGGAAAAACATCAGTACACACCGGCACTGCATAGTATTTATCCAGTCTACACAATTTCTCTGGCACTGCAATTGTATCACAGTCATTCAGAGCAGCTAAAACCTCCTTGAGCAACACGCGGAGGTGTTCAAGCTTAAATTTAAATGTAGAAATATCAGAATCAGGCATCCTTCCTGAGTCAGAAACATCACCCACAGACTGAAGCTCTCCTTCCTCAGCTTCTGCATATTGTGAGGCAGTATCAGACATTGTTCTTAAAGCGTCAGTATGCTCTGCATTTCGTCTAACCCCAGAGCTATCTCGCTTACCTCTAAATTCAGGTAGTCTGGCTAATACCGCTGACAGTGTATTATCCATGAATGCCGCCATGTCTTGTAAAGTAATCGCTATGGGCGCCCTAGATGTACTTGGTGCCATTTGAGAGTGAGTCCCCTGAGCGGGAGTCAAAGGATCTGACACGTGGGGAGAGTTAGTCGGCATAACTTCCCCCTTGTCAGATTCCTCTGGTGATAAATTTTTTAAAGACAAAATATGATCTTTATTGCTTAAAGTGAAATCAGTACATTTGGTACACATTCTAAGAGGGGGTTCCACCATGGCTTTTAAACATAATGAACAAGGAGTTTCCTCTATGTCAGACATGTTTGTACAGACTAGCAAGCTTGGAAAACACTTTAAATCAAGTTAACAAGCAAATATAAAAAAACGGTACTGTGCCTTTAAAGGGACACTGAACCCCAAATTTTTCTTTCGTGATTTAGATAGAGCATGAAATTTTAAGCAACTTTCTAATTTACTCCTATTATCAAATTTTCTTTATTCTCTTGGTATCTTTATTTGAAATGCAAGAATGTAAGTTTAGATGCCGGCCCATTTCTGGTGAACAACCTGGGTTGTCCTTGCTGATTGGTGGATAAATTCATCCACCAATAAAAAAAAGAGCTATCCATAGTTCTGAACCAAGAAAAAAGCTTAGATGCCTTCTTTTTCAAAACAAGATAGCAAGAGAACGAAGAAAAATTGATAATAGGAGTAAATTAGAAAGTTTCTTAAAATTACATGCTCTATCTGAATCACGAAAGAAAAATTTTGTGTTCAGTGTCCCTTTAAGAGAAACAAATTTTGTCAAAATTTGAAAAACAGTGAAAAAAAGGCAGTATCAAACGAAAAGGCAAATCAAACGAAATTTTTACAGTGTATGTAATAAGCTAACAGAGCATTGCACCCAGTTGCAAATGGATGATTAACCCCTTAGTTAAAAAAACGGATCAAAAAAACGATAGATGTTTTTTGAACAGTCACAACAAACTGCCACAGCTCTGCTGTGGCCCTACCTTCCCCAATAAACGACTTTGGAAAGCCTTTGAGCCCTTTAGAGATGTCCTATAGCATTCAGGGGACTTCTGAGGGAAGCTGGATGTCTCAGTCTGTAATTTTAACTGCGCAAAAAAGCGCTAAAATAGGCCCCTCCCACTCATACTACAACAGTGGAAAGCCTCAGGAAACTGTTTCTAGGCAAAATTTAAGCCAGCGATGTGGAAAAAACAAGGCCGCAATAAAGTTTTATCACCAAAGCATATATAAAAACGATTAAACATGCCAGCAAACGTTTTATATTGCAATTTTATAAGGGTATTACCCCTGAGAGTAAGCATGATACCAGTCGCTATTAAATCACTGTATTTAGGCTTAACTTACATTAATCCGGTATCAGCAGCATTTTCTAGCATTTTCCATTTCTACAAAAAATTGTAACTGCACATACCTCATAGAGTAACCTGCACGCCATTCTCCCGCTGAAGTTACCTCTCTCCTCAGACATATGTGAGAACAGCAATGGATCTTAGTTACAACCTGCTAAGATCATAGAAAACTCAGGCAGATTCTTCTTCTATTTACTGCCTGGGATAAAATAGTACAACTCAGGTACCATTTAAAATAACAAACTTTTGATTGAAGATAAAAAACTAACTATATTTCACCACTCTCTCTTACTACCTCCATGCGTGTTGAGAGTTGCAAGAGAATGACTTGATACGGCAGTTAGGGGAGGAGCTATATAACAGCTCTGCTGTGGGTGTCCTCTTGCAACTTCCTGTTGGGAATGAGAATATTCCACAAGTAATGGATGATCCGTGGACTGGATACACCTTACAAGAGAAATAAAGGTTACAGAAATAAGAAAGATACAAGTTAATGAGAAGATTTGGGAACCGGTATAAGGTGTTATTTGCTACACAACAAGGATTCACACATACGTATGCAAGGATATAAGTTATCAAAGAAAATAGATAAAAGTGTTAGTTCCAGTCAAAATAATTTTTTATATTTATATATATATATATATATATATATATATATATACATACACACACACGACTGGCTGAATAGAAACATTTTTTTGTCCTTACGGGGGAAGGAACAGAGAAGACATGAACACATATAGCAGGGCTTTTTAGCTTAAAGAGACAATAAACATTCCTTTTTTTTTTTTTAATACAAAAACGGAAAGTATTATAGATAGCGCCTAAATTTATAACGCATAGGAGGTACACACCCCTTTTCAAAGCGATTAACTTACGTCTGAATGTACCTCATATAGGACCCAAACCCTTATGCTGATGAATGTTTTATTTTTAATCTTTTTTTTTATGCAGTTAGTACAACAAAATGAGAAGCGTACCACTCCCAACTATACATTGAATAGTTTGTGCTCCGGTTATCCGTAACTTTTTTAGGTAATATAGCACACATCATTTCTATTTGACCCCTCTAGCTGGGGACAGAGCCATGAGAGTTTAAACACTGTCAGGGTATATATATAACCAATTATCAATGGAGGATTTAATTTAAAATACTTTCAAGTTTTGCATTAGATTTTTTTAGCTTACTGTCCCTTTAAGTCTTTAGCTGTAGAGTTATATCAAGCGACATCCTACTGTAATAACATGCTCCGATTTGTTAGATTATTATCATTCAAACAAGCACGTAAAGCAAAAAGGGTCAACTACAATGTGGTTAAAACAGTGTTAAAACTGTGCACCAGAGGTGGTTGCATGCTGTGCCTGAGCAGGAATGAATTAAGGCTCCTGCACACGTTTTAGTATTCTTAAACGAATGCAAAGGAAATAAACAGAGTGGGGTATATTCCCATTGTTTACAAAAGCTTTAGACAAAGTTCTCTATTAAAGTCTATGTGAATTTGATAAGCTTTTCTAAAGGATTAGACTATACCCATAACATGTGCAATCATTTAATACAATTTTAACGACCCTTTAAAATTAGTGTCCTACAGTTTTATTCAGCACACCTGGGATTAGATGGATTTCAGTCACACACACAGGTAGCTGGCCTAATGACAATAAAAAAATTTTTTTTTTTAAAAAGTTACTATGTTTATATTGTTGTTGTTTCTAAGGAGAACAGCGGAGAATCGTAAAATGAGCTTAATACAAATGTGAAGGATTTTCTTCAAACAATGGTCTTACTGTTAATTTGGTATTATGTAAATAATTTACTAAAAATAAAAGCAATTAAAAAAGGTGTTTGCCGTTAAATCTGCAACAGTAAAAAAAAATAAAGTTAAAAAATCCAGTGTAAACGAATGTAGCTACAAAATCAAAATATTTTGTTATTTACAATACAAAATGCACAACTCTTACCCAAAAGAATAAAATCATTAAGATGAAAACTTAAAAAATAAATATAAATAAAAGTAAAACAGTCATCCTCGACCAAGGTCTGTTCCCAGTTCAGAAATGCACATGGTGGCATGAAGTTATTCAGTCTTCCAAACTCTGTTGAGAACTTTAACTACTTCTTCATAAATAATAAATACAATAGCAACATCTAGACAAACTCTGCCAAGGCGTGGGATTGTCCCCTTATAGAACCTGCAAATGAAGGGGGAAAAAATTGAATCCAAAGCAAGAAACACAAAATCTGCTGGTTCATGGTTTCACAGGAAAATCAATCATGCACTTACGCTAGAGGCCCTTCATTGCGGAGTATTTGGCTTGCACAATCCAATGTGTTTTTGTATTTATGAGCTTCTAGGCCCTAAAACGCAAACATGAACAATATTAAGTTTAAATCAGGGTGTCATTTTATGAATATCTGCACAAAATTACACATGGTTTATAAAGGCAAGCTAATTAAAAGACAACAACAACAACAACAAAAAACATCTAGCCAGACCTTTGCTGTTGAAGAGTACTGACTAGATAACAAGCAAACAATGTCAGAATATGTGTTGCATTCTAAGTTAATTGTGGTTGTTTGAAATTTGTGTCAGCAGCTAATGTTTCGTTTTGTGTAAGACAAGAACGATTGGTTTTCATTGTTTGTTATGTTTTTCTCTTTTGTGGACAGCATATTGAATTGTGAAGTGTATTTCATTTTGCTTGCTATTGAGAATTGTCTCTGCATGAGTGGAGTGCATGATTTATCGTTTAGTTTCTTGTTATCTTGTGTTTGCGTGTCACATGAGATGTTTCACGCAAACATGGGGGAAGTATTGATGAATATCTTTATGTAATGGAGGAGATTATTTTTAGGAGGTGAACCTACAACGTTTTGAATCTCCTCGTACAATGTTATTGTGTTAATTTCAGATGCCTAAAATGTTTTATTTTTCTATGTGGTTCTTAACACTATATTTGTATTTGCAGGATGAGAGTATGCTGTCTTCAGAGATTGAAACACACTAACTGAATTATTTTTGAGTTTCCATATTTAGGTAAAATCTGTACAGGCAAAATTCCATAAGTGCACTCTTCAAAAGATTAAAGATTGAAAGCAAGTAAACCTTTAAAGAAAGAAAAGATAAAGATGAAAGACCTTTTGTCAAGCTTGTTTTAACCATCATACTGCAGTAAAAAAAAAAAGTTACTGAACTATCTTTGGATCCATTCTTTGCTTTGCATGCTGGTACCAGCCCCAGAACTGGACTCTGGGTAATCCATGACTGTTTTCTCTGATGTGTGTCTTCAGGACATAAAGACTATCCTTCTCTGGACTGTGCCTTACCGCTCGATATGGAAGTCCTGTTATGCTGTTACAGGATCAACCAATTAAATTAGGGGAGTATTGTTTTAACTCCATTCCTTATATTGCTTGTTTTGTATTTTCTTGTATTTGTTTTATTTTTATTGATCATATTTGGTCTAAGAAATCATATGCTTCATTGGTATTAGTGCACATGGTAGTTTATGTGCGTAACAAAGTAACCCTTTAGATAAGTGTAACTGTGAACTTCGCAGTATTGTACTCTATTGAATGGCCCACTGAGTATAGAAAATAGGTTTAAGGAAAATGCTGCAACATAGCATAATATTTTAGACCCTTCACCCTTTAGAACATAAGGAGGACACGTCTAAGCTAGAAGTTTATAGTAAATATACAGAGAAATGTTTGTTCAGGGAATAGCATAATTATAGTTTATGAAAGCAAAGGTATTTTTTCCCTTTTTTTAATTAGTATGGTATCTGCAAAGTGAATTTGGTCATTCCTGATGTTTTTCAAAGAGAGTAATTCTTACCATCAAGATGTGTTTACCTTTAAAAGAGCTTGTAGTTTTAAATGATGTTCTGTTTGTATGCTTTCCTCATACAAGAGTGTGAGAGAATTTAGGTTGCATAAAATAATTAGTAAACTAGTAGTGTTTATATCAGATGAGATTGTTGAATATTAGGATCATGGTTGGAGAATTATAAGCATTATAGATAGCAGCCATCCAGAATAAAGCAACACAAGGTTCTTTTATTTTTTAGAAGTTCAAAGTGATATAGAGAAGTTGTAAATTATTCTCTGAGAAATGTCAATGTATTTAAGTTGTATTATATATCAACAATGTTTTGTTTGATTTTTAATGACATAGGATAAAAGTGACGTTTTATTTGGACATAATTGTGATTGTATTGCGGTGTGTACTCATCCTGTACTGTTTCTGTTTGCTTCCTAGACTCCCTGTGACTCGAGTGTCTGCTTGCCATGGGTATCCACTGGTTGCCTTGTCTACCCCATGAACAAACCATCAGATTTCCAGTATCTCCCTGCGGAAGAACCGTGGATAAGCACCCCTGTGATGATAGCAGGATGTGATGTCACTAGCTGGTGGGCGGGGCTTAGGTCCGGTGTCTGTGTCGCAGTTAGTTTAGTACAATCAACCTGTCTGGATGTGTATTGCTATGCTCTGTAATAAAATAGAGTTGTACCATCATTGCTGTGTCCTGCATATGTCCTGCATCTCATGACATGGTGTCAGAAGTTCTGGACTACGCTTCTGTTTCTGATGATGACGATGTCAAAGTTTACCCCACCTGAGCCTTTTGACTTTTCTCAGCCTGCAGCTTGGCCCACATGGCGTCAGCGGTTTCAGCGCTTCAGGATTGCATCCAAACTGAACAAGGAGAGTGGTGAAGTACAAGTTAATTCTCTTTTATACTCTATGGGGAAAGATGTAGAGCCAGTGTTCAATGCTTTTACTTTCCAAGAAGGGGAAGAAGTTAACTTTGATATAGTTATGGATAAACTCAGTGCCCACTTTGTGCCCAAAAGAAATGTGATTCATGAGAGGGCTTGTTTTCACAAACGTAATCAGCGTGTGGGAGAATCTGTGGAGTCATTTTTGCGCAGCCTGTATGAATTAGCTGAATTCTGTGAGTTTGGTGTTGCTAAAGAAGAGCAAATCAGAGACAGAATAGTTATTGGAATTGCAGATGCTGAAGTCTCCCTGAAGCTGCAGTTAGAGCCTGATTTAACATTAGACGGGGCTATTAGGATGGCCCGCCAGAGTGAACTGGTGAAAAAGCAAAGTGCTGATCTGAGGTCTGAGAGTATTGTGGATGAAGTGCAACAGTCTAGGAAAATTACTAGTGAAAGGCACAGTGTGAGCGGTAGATCTAAAGTACTGGAAAGGCCTAGAAGTGGATGGGCGCAACATGGCCGATGCACACGGTGCTACCGGGCTCATGATCAGAGTGCTATATGCCCGGCCAGAGATAAAAGATGCAGAAAATGTAACAGAATAGGCCATTTTGAAGTGGTGTGTAAAACTGAATACATTAAGGAGATGCAGGTGGACAGTGACCAGGAGGGTCAGGAAGTGTCTTTTGTGGGGTCTGTTGTGGAACGGACAAGCTCAGAGGAAGATTGGAAAGTTACCTTTACTGTAATGGGAGCCAATGTTGATTTTAAGATTGACACAGGAGCAGATATCACTGTAATGTCTTTTGCTGAATTTATGAGACTGCCTCGACAGCCCCAGCTGGCGAAGGTTACTACAAATGTTCATAGTCCTGGTGGCCGCATTGATTGTGTGGGGAAATTTCTTGCCAGCTGTGAGTACAAACAAAGGAAGTTCACCATGTGGGTGCATGTGATCCGAGGTCAGTGTGTTAACAGTTTATTGAGCAGAAAAGCAGCCTGTGACTTGGGCCTCGTGGCCAGAGTGAATGAGATCTCTGAAGATATGTTTGGCGAGTTGGGCCTACTGAGCTGCAAACCTGTCCGTATAGCACTTAAAAGTGACGCAGTCCCGTACAGTATTTCTACTCCTCGTAGAATTCCGTTCCCGCTCATGCCTCAAGTGGAGAAAGAGCTCATGCGCATGAAGTCTATGGGGGTTATTGAAGAGGTTGTTGAAGCAACTGATTGGTGTGCCCCCATCGTTCCAGTTGCAAAGAAAAACGGAAAGGTGCGCATCTGTGTGGACCTGAAAAGGTTGAATGAGGCAGTGAAGAGGGAGAGATTTGTGCTGCCGACACTGGAAGATATAGCCCCGAAGTTGGCTGGGGCGAAGTTCTTTTCCACATTAGACGCTTCTAGCGGCTTTTGGCAGATCCCCCTGGATCCAAAGTGCCGCAAACTGACTACCTTTATCACTCCGGTAGGTCGGTTCTGTTTCTGCAGACTTCCCTTTGGGATATCCTCCGCTCCTGAGATCTTTCAGAGGGAAATGAGTTCTCTCCTGAGTGGCCACGTGGGCACAGCAGTCGTCATGGACGACATTCTAGTGTATGGGTCTACAGTGGAGGAGCATGATCAGCGTTTGAGTTGTGTGCTGCAGGCTATCAAAGAGTCTGGGCTGAAGCTGAATAAAGAAAAATGTCATTTTAGGAAAACTGAATTATGCTACTTTGGGCATATCATCAACGGGGATGGCATCAAGCCGGACCCCGAGAAAATTCGGGCTATCGAACAGATGAAAAGCCCTTCTGATGTACATGAGCTGAGACAGATATTGGGCCTAGTAAATTACGTGGGCAAGTTTCTTCCAGATTTATCTACAGTTTTGCACCCTATCACAGAGTTGCTTAAGAAAGATGTTGCCTGGGTCTGGGGACCCTCACAAGAAAAAGCGTTCCTGCATGCTAAGTCCCTGCTGGGGTCTGCCCCAGTGCTGGGGTTCTACGACCCTTCAAAAAAGACTGTGGTTAGTGCTGATGCAAGCAGTTATGGGTTGGGGGCTGCACTCCTGCAGCTGAATGACAACAAACTACAGCCCATCGCCTACTGTTCCCGCACACTGACGGCTGCGGAGTCAAAATACGCTCAAATTGAGAAAGAGTGCCTGGCTGCAGTTTGGGCCTGTGAGCGCTTTCAGCGTTATCTAGTGGGTTTGGAGAAATTTAGTTTGGAAACTGACCACAAACCGCTAGTCCCTCTTATCAATTCTTATGACATCGACAAAACACCCTTGAGATGCCAGAGACTTTTAATGAGACTGCTCAGGTTCAATGTTCAGGCAGTGCATGTGCCGGGGAAGCAGCTGGTTGTGGCAGATACACTGTCCAGGCTCCCGCTGGCTGCTGCTGAAGAATCCTCTACAGAATCGGATGTAAAAGTGTATGTTGATTCAGTTCTGGCCTCTAAGTCCATTTCTTCAAGGAAACTGGAAGAGATAAAGAAAGAGACATATTTGGACACAGATCTGCAAGAAGTTATAAGGTACATAAGAGATGGCTGGCCCGAGAGCCGGGCAGCCTGGATGTCTTTAAATGCTTACCAGCCAGAGAGGTCGCAGCTCACGGAGCTGGAGGGGTTGGTGCTGTTCCAAGACCGTATTGTAATTCCTGTCAGCATGAGGAAGGAGATGTTAAACAGGATTCATGATGGCCACTTAGGCATTACAAAGTGCAGAGAAAGAGCAGCTACAGCTGTGTGGTGGCCTGGGATCAGCTCCGACATTGCAAATCACGTGTCTAAATGTGCCTTTTGCCGGGAACGCCGGCCTACTCAGAGAAGGGAGCCCTTAATGTCTACTCCGCTGCCTGCGGGGCCGTGGCAGAAAATAGCTGCTGATTTGTGCGAACTGCACGGGAAAAAGTTTCTTGTTGTTATCGACTACTATTCCAGGTATTTGGAAATAGCACCCCTGAATGATATCACAAGTCAGGCCGTTATCATTCGCCTGAAGAGCTTGTTCGCCCGCTGGGGCATTCCAATGGAGCTGGTGAGTGATAATGGCATGCAGTTCGCTTCTACAGAGTTCAGTGCCTTCAGCAGGGAATATGATTTTGTACATTCCACGTCAAGTCCACATTATCCGCAGGCCAACGGAATGGCTGAAAGGGCAGTTCAAACAACAAAATTCATCCTAAAGCAATCTGAACCGTACCTAGCCCTCTTGTCATACAGGGCGACGCCCATTCAAGCCACCGGGTTTAGCCCGGCACAGCTGATGCTAGGACGCCAGATTCGCACCACTTTACCCTCAGTGGGTGTCTTCAAGCCGCCTGGCCCTGTTCCTCGGGACGAAGTCCTTAGGAGGGATGAAGAGGCCAAAAAGGGTTATCGTTTCTTCTACGACAGGAGACATTCTGTCAGGCCTTTACAGGAACTGAAAGCGGGCCAAAGTGTCAGAATTAAACTGGATGATGAGAAGAAATGGAAGACGCCTGCTACGGTAGTGGGCCGCTCTCCAGAACCAAGGTCTTACACAGTCCTTACAGAGGGAGGGACGGTTACACGCCGTAACCGAAGACATCTTCAGCCTGTACCTGAGAGTCTGGAACCGGATACCTCAGTACCACCGCCGGTGGGATCTCCTGTTCTAAGAGAGGTGCCTTCCCCTCAGCAAGATCATAGCGGGGATATATCTTTGCCTCCAGCAGACTCTTGTTCACCATCTTCTGTATCAGAGGACAATTCATGCAAAGTTACATCAAGCGGAAGAGTGGTGAGGCTTCCGGCCCGATACAGGGACTGACTTTAGCTAGAACAGTGACCGGAAGTATGGGCAGAATAATCCCATGGTCACTGTGGACTAGGGTAGTCTACCCCGATGTCCAAGTCAGGATGTAATTTGTTTGTTCATGTTTTCTAATCTATCTGTTTTTTATAATGTTCTAAAACAAAATGTTGTGTATACCCTGTTGGTGTACCTTGTTGTTTAATATATGTGAATGTATGCTTTGCCTTTGAAAAAGGGGAAGATGTGATGATAGCAGGATGTGATGTCACTAGCTGGTGGGCGGGGCTTAGGTCCGGTGTCTGTGTCGCAGTTAGTTTAGTACAATCAACCTGTCTGGATGTGTATTGCTATGCTCTGTAATAAAATAGAGTTGTACCATCATTGCTGTGTCCTGCATATGTCCTGCATCTCATGACAACCCCTACTGCAAATGAACTGTTGGAGAACTGTATTATAGCAAAGTGTCAAGGTGCAGCGCTCTCAAATGGACAAAGACTGTTCTTAAAGTATTCAGAGGCCACCTAGAGACAGTTGTGCTGTTGCTATGTCATGCTTTACTGTGGAAAAGGAACTGTTGGACATATTGGGGGGTGCTAGCAATGCAGGTGGAGAGATAGATGATGCAGCGTTGTTTGGGGGTAGATGGGGGCTGGTTGGGTCTCTGTGCTGGTAGACCGGTAGTTTTGGGAAGGCTGGAAGATAGATGGAAGGTATTGGAGGGGCTGTACCTATATGCAGTGACAATTAGCCTATAAAAGTATCTCTTTAGTATTCTTATAGAGTTCTGTTACCATAATATAAGGCTTTACTAATTTTCTATGCCTGTCTATTTTTATGTTATTCTGTTAGAATAAAAGGATGGTATGTTAGGGGTAATATGAACCTGACGGCAGCCATCTTGTTTCGCGCAGCCATTTTGTGATAATAACATCCATTTTGTAATGAATAGACTTTATTATAGCAGTTATTATGTAGTGAGAACTATGCATATGTTAGTAAGAATTGTATTAGTATTACTGGCCTTGCAAATGTTCCTGGCAAGGCGCCTGGAAGTCTGTTATCTAGGTAAGATGGCCAAACGACCTTGCTTTAGGCTGAAATATGCGCACAGATATATTTTTGCTACTGTCATAAGAAACACTCCTTCATACTCCTCTTTTTCTCATGTATTTTTGTAAGCTTCTGTTGTTCATGAAATATGGTACGAGATGACGCGGTCCTAACGTGTCATCCCCTTAACCCTGTATGCTGTTATAAGAAAGGCTTGCACTGTGCAATAAACAGAATTGGCTTTCGATCATAATGCTGCGTGGTCTGAGTCATTCTAAGGGGCCCTTATCAGGTAATCTACATATGCCTCAGGTGGTACACTAGGCCCCAGGCTTTGGCCTGCACTGACACTTACCCCCTGAAGGGGACACCTAACACAAGGATAATATAAATATGGATTTAATCAATTTGTAAGATATATTTTGACAATGTGAATGGTTGACTGATTTACATAACTATGTGATATTGTTAGGGACTAAAAATATAGCTTTACCTGCATTCTGGTTTTCACTACATCTAGCGGAGTATTCCCAAAGACGCTAGCTGCACCAGCTGTAGCACCAAAAGCCCCAGTGACAATGGGGTTTATTTCTTTGCGTGGATCGTCACCTAAAGGAGAGAAGAAAAAAATATAATGTTAGAAATAAGCAATATGATGTTCACGTGTTAGAAAGTGTAATTTTTTTCTAAGATGTAACCCATATGGCTGCTAGCCCATGCAGCTTTATATTGCTATAAAATGCATTTTATGCTTCTGTAGTAGCAAAGTAGTTAACCCTTGACCTGTATGCAATTCAAGCAAGGATGTCTAGGTAATTAAGTTTTTTGTATTTTGTCAATATCATATAGCTTGTTCTACTTAGAATTATCATTCAATTTCAATATATCTCAAGGAAAGCTTACAAACAAAAAAAAAAGATCTATATATATATATATATATATATAATATATATATATATATATATATATATATATTATATTATATTATATTATATTATATCTATCTATATTTATTTTCCTCCTGTCTGCACTCACATATCCCAATGGTCGACAACCAGGGTGCTAGGTCAAATAATCAGTATAAGTGAAATGAAAGACTAACCTCTCTGGATTTAGTTTGTTTTTTTTTTGTTCTGAGGAACGTCACCATGTTTGAATAAAACAAAATAATTGTTTTTTTCTAAATCCAGAGAGTGCAGTCCTTCACCAACCCTGTGTTCCTCAGCTATTTCCCCCATTATTCCTCACCTGTGTACCAGTTACGTAGAGAAGTCATTACAAAGAAACGGATAGCCTGATTGGAGCCCTGCTTTAGAATCGTGGGGGTCAATCCTTGGTACGTTCCACGAAGACCTGCATGAGTAAAGAAAAAAACAATAAAGTACCACACACAGATTTATAGTGTCTGCAGTGTGGTGCTTAAAAGGGGCCTGTTATTTAGTGCTTAAAAGCAGACAATTAATTAATCATAATTATGGTTCGTCTTAACATCAATTCACAATTGCTACCTTACACACCACATCACAAAGACAGAATTAACTGGCGTTTGGTGGATTGGGAATCGGGTAAGAAAACAATAGTGTGAGGAGGGGGGGAGTATCTCAGAATACTACATTCTCTCTCTCTCCTTTCCCATTCAGGAGCTGTGACTATTGTACATTAGATGTGAAGATTCTCACCTCGTTCGCGAATAATCTCACGTACTCCATGAAAGAACCCTCGATACTTTGGTCTTGATGAGTTTTGGTCATGAATAAACTTTACCTGCAAGTAACCATTGAACAGCAAATCAAAAAACAGAATTTATGCTTGTGTATCCAGTCCACGGATTCATCCTTACTTGTGGGATATTCTCAATCCCTACAGGAAGTGGCAAAGAGAGCACACAGCAGAGCTGTCCATATAGCTCCCCTCAGGCTCCGCCCCCCCAGTCATTCGACCGACGGTTAGGAGAAAAAGGAGAAACTATAGGGTGCAGTGGTGATTGTAGTTTTACAAAAATAAATTTGAACCTGACTTAATTGCCAGAGCGGGCCGTGGACTGGATACACCGTAAGAGAAAGTAATTTATCAGGTAAGCATAAATTCTGTTTTCTCTTACATGGTGTATCCAGTCCACGGATTCATCCTTACTTGTGGGATACCAATACCAAAGCTTTAGGACACGGATGAAGGGAGGGAACAAGTCAGGTAACCTAAACGGAAGGCACCACTGCTTGCAAAACCTCTCTCCCAAAAATAGCCTCCGAAGAAGCAAAAGTATCGAATTTGTAAAATTTGGCAAATGTATGCAGTGAAGACCAAGTCGCTGCCTTACAAATCTGTTCAACAGAAGCCTCATTCTTGAAAGCCCATGTGGAAGCCACAGCCCTAGTGGAATGAGCTGTAATTCGTTCAGGAGGCTGCTGTCCAGCAGTCTCATAAGCCAATCGGATGATGCTTTTCAGCCAGAAGGAAAGAGAGGTAGCAGTCGCTTTCTGACCTCTCCTCTTACCAGAATTACCAAGTCTTGTTAGAAAAAAAAGTGACTGAGCATACCTTAAGCAGTTAAGCCTGCAAACTGTTCCCCCCAACGGAAGTTCTCCGGTACTCAACAGTCCTGTGTGGGAACAGCAATGGATTTTAGTTACAACATGCTAAAATCTTTTTCCTCTCAGCAGAAATCTTCATCACTTTCTGCCTCAGAGTAAATAGTACAAACCGGCACTATTTTAAAATAACAAACTCTTGATTGAAGAAATAAAAACTACAAATCTAACACCACATACTCTTTACCCTCCCGTGGAGATGCTACTTGTTAAAGCGGCAAAGAGAATGACTGGGGGGCAGAGCCTGAGGGGAGCTATATGGACAGCTCTGCTGTGTGCTCTCTTTGCCACTTCCTGTAGGGATTGAGAATATCCCACAAGTAAGGATGAATCCGTGGACTGGATACACCATGTAAGAGAAATATAGATTATATATAGCACATTTGTTTGTAGCATATTAAAATATACATATTTGTATTCACGCTTTACATTGCAACTAAAGACAGAATACAAGTTCAGAGAGTCAATGGTTCTTTCAATGGTTTTACAATAAATACAGAAATGCTAGATGACCATTCACAAGATTTCTCAAGCTTGTCTTATGAGACCACCTTCAATCATGGATGTTTTGATATTCATGCCACTGAACTAGTGGATTGAGCAGCCGCTCACTCACTCAACCACTCTCAAGCAGGCATGTGTAAACTTATTGGGCGTTTACAAGAGACTGGTAACTACTGAATGCTAGATACAATAAAGGTTAAGATTAGTAATGAGCCATATGTACATACCTTGATGGTCTCCATTGGACAAACAATCAGAATTGCTTCTGCTACTCCTGCCCCCAAGCCACAAAGCATACTAGACTTGCTGTCCAGCTTCCCAGTGGTGCTACGTGCATAGCTACTGAGGAACTCAAACATGCCAAACCTGCAGAAGACAATCACACTTAGGCCTCTATTCTAATCTGTTAGAAGAGAGCTTCAGATGGATTTTTATATTTGAACCCATTCCAATAAATAAGAACGTTCAAATGGTTTTCTGATTAATTACAATGCTGCTGCTTCAGGAAAAATCATTTTCATCAGCTGCATTCCAGGCCATTAGAATATGTATTTTGTACCAGTTTTCCAGCTATTTTTTTGTTTGTTTGGATTTAACCTATTTAAAAAGGGACACTGAACCCAAATATTTTCCATCATGAGTCAGATAGAGCATGCAATTTTAAGCAACTTTCCAATTTACTCCTATTATCAATTTTCTTCATTCTCTTGATATCTTTATTTGAAAAGCAAGAACGTAAGTTTAGAAGTCATACCATTTTTTGGTTCACAACCTGGGTTGTTCTTGCTGATAGCTAGGTAAATGCATCCACCATTAAACAAGTGCTGTCCAGGGACCTGAACAAAAAATTTGGCTGACTCCTTAGCTTGCCTTCTTTTTCAATTTAAGTTGGCAAGAGAACAAAGAAAAATTTATAATAGGAGTAAATGAGCAAGTTGCTTACAATTGCATGCTCTATCTGAATCTTGAAATAAAAAAAATGTGTTTAGTATCCCTTTAATTGAAATACCAATACCATTTTGGTCATTTTAGCACAGCTGAAAGCCATAGTTGGTATGCATTTTTATAAATAATTATAATGATAGAGGCATGTTTCAAATATCACAAAATTCTGTGTTCTAATGATCAGGGTCATTTCTAAAATGTACACCCTTCAAAACAATCACATTTCTAGAAAGGCTGATGTTCTATAAATATATACACAAAAGCAAAATCTGAGTTTCCATTTCATGTTATAATTATAAATTAAATGCGGGAATTAAATAAATACATGTAATACTAAATTATGATTAGTTTTAGATAAATTATTTATAATCATAAATATATTTTGCTCTTGTACTATTATGGCACCAAATAAAGCTGTTAACAGAAGATGATAGAGAGAGATATTTTAAAATATATCTCAAACATGCTGTGAAGCAAACTACACACATTTTCCTCACCAATGGCTCCATAAGCATCATTGTTCACTTACCTGACAGCTGATTTTGGTATAGAGCCATACAGCAGTGAGCTCAGACCCCTATATAAACCTCCGACTCCATGATCTTGCACAGTGAGCTTAACGCAATGCCCTAAAAATGGGGGAAACAAAACAGATGTGCAACATAAAAATGCTGTGTGTCATTTTAAGGACCAGTAAATATAGTAGATTTGCATAATCAACAAATGCATGATAAAAAGACAACAACAAATAGCACTTCGTCTGAACTTAAAATGGAGTAGTACATTTTTGTCTTACAAATGTCAAAGTTATGTATATTTCCACTCCTATTGTATCATGTGACAGCCATCAGCCAATCACAAATGCATATACGTATATTCTGTGAATGCTTGCACATGCTCAGTAGGAGCTGGTGACTCAAAAAGTGTAAATATAAAGACACATTTTGTTCATGGAAGTAAATTGGAAAGTTGTTTTAAAATCGCCTGCTCTATCTGAATCATGAAATTAATTATGACTTGAAGTGTCCCTTTAACCATTAGGGAGCTTCCTAATAAGACATTATGCTCCAAATCAAAATAAATACTAGGCAATACCCCTTTTAACAAACAAGAAGCAAGTGAATTTTTTTTTAATAAACCAAAAGTACCTATTGCTAACTACAAAAATGTTAATGCATCACTTAAAATGGACAGTCTAGTCAAAATTAAACTTTAATGATTCAGATAGGGCATGCAATTATAAACAAATGTCCAATTTACTTTTATCAAATTGTTTTTTTCTCTTGGTATTCTATGTTGAAAGCTAAACCTAGGTAGGCACATGTGCTATTTTCTAAGCCCTTGAAGACCACCTTTTATCTCAGAGTATATAGAACAGTTTTCACAGCTGGACACTGCTAGTTCAGATGTGCCATGTAGAAAACATTGTGCTCACTCCCAGAGTTATTTATAAGTCAGCACAGACTGGCTACAAGGCAAGCTTTTTTTTTTTTTTCTTTTTAAAACAGAGATAAGGGGGGAGTTTGCATATTCATGGTTGTAATGTTTAATTTTTGTTGGTAAATTAATTCCATTAATCCAATCACAATGTTCTGCTCGCACAAGAGGTTTCTGTTAGATTATTTTGGGCAATTTTCTATCTAGAAGATATTACATATTATTGGCTTTGTAGTTCTCAAAACTTTAAAATTTGTGTCTGCAAAAATAACATGACCCTTCTTCGCAGGCAAAAAATTATAAAATAAACACAGAGCTGAGAAATAGACCTTAAAGGACCACTCAATGCAGTAGAACTGGATAATGAACAAGTGCATAATAAAAAGACAAGGATTTAACACCTACTCTGACTTTCAAATAAGCAGTAGATTTGTTCTGACTAATTAAATTTTTTCTCCCATTTTCTAGCCCCCTGTATCATGTGACAGACATTAGCCAATCACAGACTAGTATACATATACCATGTGAGCTTGTGCACATGCTCAGTAGGATCTTGTTCCCCAGACAGTGTAAATATAAAAAGACTGCACAATTTGATAATGGAAGTAAATTGGAAAGTGTCTTAAAAATGCTGCTCTGTCTGAATCATAAAAGTTACATAGAAACATAGAATTTGACGGTAGATAAGAACCCAAAAAAAAACCCATCAAGTCTACTCATATTACATGTACCTTTTTCCTTAGGATAGCCTTATGCATGTCCCAGGCATTTTTTAATTCCTTCACAGTCTTTGTGTTTACCACCTCAAATGGAAGTTTATTCCTTGAATCCACCACCCTTTCTGTAAAAAAAATGCTTCAAATTTCTCCTGAATCTGCTACCCTCTAACTCTAGATTGTGGCCCCTTGTTTTGGCATTTATTTTTTTGTGAAAAATGCTTTCAGTTTTTATTGTATTAAAGGGACACTGAACCCAAATTTTTTTCTTTGGCAATTCAGATACAGCATCCAATTTTAAGCAACTTTCTAATTTACTCTTATTATCATTTTTTCTTCATTTTCTTGCTTTCTTTATTTGAAAAAGAAGGCATCTAAGCTTTTTTGGGGGTTCAGAACTCTGGATAGAACTTTTTTATTGGTGGATGAATTTATCCACCAATCAGCAAGGACAACCCAGGCTGTTCACCAAAAATGAGCTGGCACCTAAACTTAGATACTTGCATTTCAAATAAAGATACCAAGAGAATGAAGAAAATTTGATAATAGGAGTAAAATAAAAAGTTGCTTAAAATGTCATGCTCTATCTGAATCACGAAAGAAAAAAAATTGGGTTCCGTGTCCTTTTAAGTCCCTTCATATATTTGAAGGTTTCTATCAGGTCACCTCTTTCCCTTCTATCCTCTAAACTATACATATTTAGATCACAGAGTCTCTTTGTACGTTTTATATTCTAGACCATGTACCATTTTAGTAGCCCTCCTTTGGGCAGCTTCTAGTTTATTTATATCTTTCTGAAGATATGGTCTCCAGAACCGTACACAGTATTCCAGATTTGGTCTAATTAATGATCTGTAAAGTGGCATAAGAATCTTGCTATTTCTGCTACCAATACCTCTTCCAATTAGGGTTGCACTGATAACGATACTAGTATCGGTATCAATACCAAGTATTTGCATGAGTACTTGTACTCGTGCAAAAGCACCAATACCTCCAATTCCTACCCATATTCCTGATATGCCAATCCAATTTGCTGTTATTTGTATTATTGTACGTCAGAGCAGTGCTCCAAAAGCTGCTACTATACAGCTGGAAGCCTACCTGGGAGAGACCATTGTACCTCATTCAGACAAACCCCTGAAGTACTGGGCAGTTAATAAACTGATATTTAATGGCCCAAAAATATCTTTCTGACCCATGAAGTAGTGTGAAAAGTGAAAGACTGTTCAGCTTAGCGTCAAACGTCCTTACTGATAGCAGAAATAGACTTATAGCTGAACATGCAGAGATGCTTCTGTTCCTTAATAAGAACTTGCCAATAACTTGAAAAATGATTCTAATTGCTAGACTGCATGTTATACTGCTAGTTTTCATCTTGCACAATTATGTTCAAAATATACTGTACTCTGAGGAACATCCTTAACCAGGGCTGGACTGAGAATAAAAAGCAGCCCTAGGAAAATATAAAGACCAGTCCTATTTTCTGTTGAGTCAGTAGAATGCAAATGCCCCATTTTTCTCAAAGAGGATTACTGGGATACTCCTTCCCAAATATTATTTTCAGAATTAAATTATATTACTTTGTATTAAGTACAGATGTCAGATTAATGAGTTATATAGGCACCCTACAACCCAATTGCATCCAGAAATCACCCCTTTAAAATTGTAGTTTTCCAGCCCCAGCTGCTGCAGCTGTTATTTATTGTTGTTATTAATATATGTTATTGTAATATATTTATTTATAAACATGATCTGTGAACTTTGTAACAAACAAATAAAACTTTTATTTCAAAATGTCTTTTTAAATTCAGTTCATAATTATAAATAAGTGATCTTAAAGTGATGGTAAACTAAGACCCAGTGAAACATGCGATAGTATGTAAAGTAAAAAAATTAAGTGACTTTCATTCATGAACACGCCGCTTTGACGTTGTATGTAAATATATTACAATTCTAAAAATAAAATTCACCTACGATTCTCCGCCTGTGTAACCGCCGCCATTGAATTTCTAATGTCACGTTTTTTTCAATCCAATAGAAGTCCAGGCCAGTTGGTGACTCAGAAATAATCAAACACGCCCTACTTTTTTTGTTGTATATTATGTATTGCAAAACTAATTACACGCATGCGCATAATGAACGTTGAAGACTGAGATGCCAATATAATGACATAATGAGTGGGAGGTTCCCCTATCTACGTTGGCTAAGGAATACATCAGAAAGTAATGCCGGGGGTGGAGCAAGGAGCTATAACGCTCAGTAAGTCAAATCTTAATTTAGTCATAAATCTTTGAGATAGAAAAACAAAAAGTTAGCGATTTTGTTTGTAACTACTGTAGGAATAAAATTTTACTTTTAAAGTGCTATAAATTTACCATCACTTTAAATCAAGTCTGTATTGTGCTTGGTAAACTGTCATGACATTTAAAAAAAAAAAAAAAAAAAAGTATTGTAATTGGTATCGTGAGTATTTGAAAAAAAAAGTATCGGTACTTGTACTCGGTCTTCAAAAAATGGTATTGGTGCAACCCTACTTCCAATGCAACCAAGTATTTGACTGGCCTTACTGGCTGCACTGTGTACCAAATTTTAAATCATCTGAAATAATAATAATTCCCAAGTCCCTTTCTTCTTTAGTTAGTCAGTAATGTACCATTGAAACTATAATTGGCCTTTGGGTTTTTGGATTCTTTATGCATAATTTTGCTCTTGGTAATATTAAATTTCAGATCCCATTTATTTAACCAGTCCTCTAGTTTTTTTTTACTATCACAGTTAATTTGATCAACCCCTCCTGGAACATCTACCCTGTTACACATTTTTGTATCAGCAAACAAGCAAACCTTCCTCTTAAGCCCACTTCCAATATCACTTATGAACATGTTAAACAAAACAGGCCCAAGAACTGATCCTTGGGGAACACCACTAGTAACTGATGCCTCATTTGAATGTACTCCATTAATTGAAACCCCCTGTCCTTTATCTTCTAAGTTGTTTGTCTGAAGGAAAGATACAAGTCTTTCCTTTAAAAGAGTTTCCATTAATTTTCCTGCAATTGAGGTCAAACTGAATGGCCTATAGTAAGCAGAATCTTCCCTACTACCCTTTTTATGAAGAGGAACTACATTGGCAATTTTCCAGTCTTTTGAAACAACTCCTGTTAGAAGTGACTGATTAAATAAATCAGCTTATGGAGTAGCTATTACGGATCGAAGTTCTCTTAAAACCCTTGGATGAATATTATCTGGACCCACAGACTTATTTACTTTTATTTTTGATAAAGCCATTGAAAACTCTTCCTCTGTAAAAAGAAAAGTACTACTCACATTATTATTTACAATAACATCCCTTAATAGAATCTCACTATCTTTACCATCTGTTGTAAAGACTGAACAAAAGTAATCATTTAAAGTTTGCTATTTGTTTATCTTCTTCCACTACTCTATCCTCATTCTTGAGTCTAACTATTCCTCGGTTAGTTTTTCTCTTTTTACTGATATATCTCAAGAAGGTTTTGTCACAGGTTTTTACAGATTGTGCTATTTTCTCTTCTGCATCAGCTTTAGCCTTTCTGATTAACTGCTTTGTCATGTTTTGATGGGTTCTTCATTTTTCCTTATCCTCTTCTGACCCAGTGAGTTTGATTTTTTTTTATAGACTGTCTTTTGTCTTAACTGCATGTGCTACTTCTCTTGAAAAGTGGAATAAGAACCGTGCTAATTTTGGCTTTTTCTTTTACAAACAAACCTAATAGTGTTTAGTTGAATCTAGAATAGCATTTTTAAAATATTCCCACTGTTCTTGTACTCCTGTATATCTGTGCCATCCCTTTTAGAGAGATTCATCTAGGTATCTGCCCATGTAAGAAAAATCAGTTGTTCTAAAGTCTAAGACTTTGGTTTTACTATGATTGCACAGTACCTTTGCCTGCATATTAAACCATACAGACTGATGATCACTAGAGCCTAAGTTCTCACCCACAGACACCTCAGATACTATATCACTGTTTTAAATTTTCTTTCACATACATTTCACAAGCATTTGTGCACATTGCACGTAGAACATTTCTAGAATACTCAAATTCTTCTTTTGCATGGTCAATACAACCCCTGCCTACATTAGTCAAAGTCTTATTCCTAAAAGACTTTTATTTTTATTAAACAAGAATTTAAAATTTGGTTGACTGTCTTGTTATGCTCAAGTTTATTTTGACTTGAGTGTCCCTTTAAAAGGGACAGAATCATGAAAGAAAACCTTTTGGGTTTCAGATAGAGTATACGATTTTAAGATTTACTTCTATTATCAAATTAACTTTATTCTCTTTATATCCTTTGTTGAAGGAAAGCAATGCTCTACTGGGGCCTAGCTGAACATATTTGGTGAAATAGTGACAAGCAGCTAGGTACAGTAGCGCATTGCATCTGAGCCTATGTATGCTTTTCAACAATTGATACCAAGAAAACAAAGCAAATTAGACAAATAAAATGGAAAACTATTCAAAAAAATTTTTAAAAAAAATTGCATGTTCTTTCTGAAACACGAGTTTAAATTTTGACTCTTCTGTAACTTTAATGCCATTGCTAGCCCTGCAAAACTGTACACAAAATCAAACCACATGAAGTTTCAAAAAGCTCACTGAATAGAAGATTGTTTGGAGTGAAATAGATATGCACAAGGACCTAAGTGTAAGGCGGGTGGGGCAAGAATTAAAAAATAAATAAAAAAAATTTAGTTAAAGGGACAGTAAAGTCCAAAAAAAACCCCTCATGATTCAAATAGGGTATATTTTAAACAACTTTCCAAATTAGTTTTATTACCAATTTTGCTTTGTTCTCTTGGTATTCTTAGTTCAGAGCTAAACCTAGGAGGTTCATATGCTAATTTCTTAGACCTTGAAGGTCAGCATTTGACAGTTTTTCACCACTAGAGGGTGTTAGTTCATGTGTTTCATATAGATTTTGAGCTCATGCACGTGAATTTACAGAGGAGTGAGCACTGAGTGGCTAAAATGCAAGTCTGTCAAAATAACTAAAATAAGGGGGCAGTCTGCAGAGGCTTAGATACAAGGTAATCACAGAGGTAAACGTGTATTATAATAATAATAATAATTATTGTGTTGGGTATGCAAAACTGGGAAATGGGTAATTAAGGGATTATCTGTATTTACAATAATTATTATTACAAGTCCAAAATAAACCAACCAACAACTCATGATTCAAATAGGGCAAGTAATTTTAAACAACTTTCCAATTTACTTTTATCACCAATTTTGCTTTGTTCTCTTGGTATTCTTAGTTGAAAGCTAGAACTAGGAGGTTCATATGCCAATTTCTTAGACCTTGAAGGCCGCCTCTAATCTAAATGCATTTTGACAGTTTTTCACCACTAACACGAGGGTGTTAGTTCATGTGTTTCATATAGATAACATTGCACGTGAATTTACCAAGGAGTGAGCACTGATTGGCTAAAATGCAAGTCTGTCAAAAGAACTGAAATAAGGGGGCAGTCTGCAGAGGCTTAGATACAAGGTAATTACAGAGGTAAAACGTGTATTACTGGGGAATTGGTAATTAAGCAATTATCTATCTTTTAAAACAATACCATTCTGGTGTTGACTGTCCCTTCAAGGTAATAATTAGGTTTCTTTGGTTAAATAAAACTACAGTATTGAAATTATTATAATTAAAAAGGAGTCAAGTAAAAAAAAAAAAATTAAACTTTCATGATCAGATAGAACACACAATTTTAAACAACTTTCCAATTCCCTACCATTAGCTAAAGGAGCACAATCTTTATATGCCCACTTTGAGGCACCAGCTCCTACTGAACATGTGCAAGATTCACAGGATATATGTATATGCATTTTGTGATTGGCTGATGACTGTCACATGATGCATTAGGAAGGAAAAACATAATTTATGCTTACCTGATAAATTTATTTCTCTTGTAGTGTAGTCAGTCCACGGGTCATCCATTACTTATGGAATATATCTCTTCCTAACAGGAAGCTGCAAGAGGATCACCCAGCAGAGCTGCTACATAGCTCCTCCCCTCACATGTCATATTCAGTCATTCGACCAAAGCAGACGAGAAAGGAGAAACCATAGGGTGCAGTGGTGACTGGAGTTTAATTAAAATTTAGGTCTGCCTTAAAGACAGGGCGGGCCGTGGACTGACTACACTACAAGAGAAATAAATTTATCAGGTAAGCATAAATTATGTTTTCTCTTGTTAAGTGTAGTCAGTCCACGGTCATCCATTACTTATGGAATACCAATACCAAAGCTAAAGTACACGGATGAAGGGAGGGACAAGGCAGGAACATTAAACAGAAGGAACCACTGCCTGAAGTACCTTTCTCCCAAAAATAGCCTCCGAAGAAGCAAAAGTGTCAAATTTGTAAAATTTTGAAAAGGTGTGAAGCGAAGACCAAGTCGCAGCCTTGCAAATCTGTTCAACAGAGGCCTCATTTTTAAAGGCCCAGGTGGAAGCCACAGCTCTAGTAGAATGAGCTGTAAAGTCTTTCAGGAGGCTGCTGTCCAGCAGTCTCATAGGCTAAACGTATTATGCTACGAAGCCAAAAAGAGAGAGAGGTAGCCGAAGCCTTTTGACCTCTTCTCTGTCCAGAGTAAACGACAAACAGGGAAGAAGTTTGACGAAAATCTTTAGTTGCCTGCAAGTAGAACTTCAGGGCACGGACTACGTCCAAATTATGCAAAAGTCGTTCCTTCTTTGAAGAAGGGTTAGGACACAGAGATGGAACAACAATCTCTTGATTGATATTCCTGTTAGTAACTACCTTAGGTAAGAACCCAGGTTTAGTACGCAGAACTACCTTGTCTGAATGAAAAATCAGATAAGGAGAATCACAATGTAAGGCAGATAACTCAGAGACTCTTCGAGCCGAGGAAATAGCCATCAAAAACAAAACCTTCCAGGATAACAGCTTGATATCAATGGAATGAAGGGGTTCAAATGGAACGCCTTGAAGAACATTAAGAACTAAGTTTAAGCTCCACGGCGGAGCAACAGTCTTAAACACAGGCTTAATCCTAGTTAAAGCCTGAATGTCTGGAACTTCAGCCAGACGTTTGTGTAGAAGAATAGACAGAGCAGAAATCTGTCCCTTTAACGAACTAGCAGATAAGCCCTTTTCTAAACCCTCTTGTAGAAAGGACAATATCCTAGGAATCCTAACCTTACTCCATGAGTAACTCTTGGATTTGCACCAATATAAATATTTATGCCATATCTTATGGTAAATTTTTCTGGTAACAGGCTTCCTAGCCTGTATTAAGGTATCAATAACCGACTCCGAGAAGCCACGCTTTGATAGAATCAAGCGTTCAATCTCCATGCAGTCAGCCTCAGAGAAATTCGATTTGGATGTTTGAAAGGACCCTGAATTAGAAGGTCCTGTCTCAGAGGCAGAGACCACGGTGGACAGGACGACATGTCCACTAGGTCTGCATACCAGGTCCTGCATGGCCATGCAGGCGCTATCAGAATCACCGAAGCTCTCTCCTGTTTGATCTTGGCAATCAAACGAGGAAGCATCGGGAATGGTGGAAACACATAAGCCATGTTGAAGACCCAAGGGGCTGTCAGAGCATCTATCAGCACCGCTCCCGGGTCCCTGGACCTGGATCCGTAACAAGGAAGCTTGGCATTCTGGCGAGACGCCATGAGATCCAGATCTGGTTTGCCCCAACAAAGAATCAGTTGAGCAAAGACCTCCGGATGAAGTTCCCACTCCCCCGGATGAAAAGTCTGGCGACTTAGAAAATCCGCCTCCCAGTTCTCTATGCCTGGGATGTAAATCGCTGACAGGTGGCAAGAGTGAGACTCTGCCCAGCGAATTATCTTTGAGACTTCCAACATCGCTAGGGAACTTCTGGTTCCCCCTTGATGGTTGATGTAAGCCACAGTCGTGATGTTGTCCGACTGAAATCTGATGAACCTCAGAGTTGCTAACTGAGGCCAAGCTAGGAGAGCATTGAATATTGCTCTTAATTCCAGAATATTTATTGGGAGGAGTTTCTCCTCCTGAGTCCATAATCCCTGAGCTTTCAGTGAGTTCCAGACTGCGCCCCAGCCTAGAAGGCTGGCGTCTGTTGTTAGAATCGTCCAATCTGGCCTGCGAAAGGTCATCCCCTTGGACAGATGTGGCCGAGAGAGCCACCATAGAAGAGAATCTCTGGTCTCTTGATCCAGACTTAGTAGGGGGGACAAATCTGAGTAATCCCCGTTCCACTGACTTAGCATGCACAATTGCAGCGGTCTGAGATGCAGGCGCGCAAATGGTACTATGTCCATTGCCGCTACCATTAAGCCGATTACTTCCATGCACTGAGCTACTGACGGGTGTGGAATGGAATGAAGGACACGGCAAGCATTTAGAAGTTTTGATAACCTGGCCTCTGTCAGGTAAATTTTCATATCTACAGAATCTATAAGAGTCCCTAGAAAGGGAACTCTTGTAAGTGGTAATAGAGAACTCTTTTCCACGTTCACCTTCCACCCATGCGACCTCAGAAATGCCAGAACTATCTCTGTATGAGACTTGGCAGTTTGAAAACTTGACGCTTGTATCAGAATGTCGTCTAGGTACGGAGTCACCGCTATGCCTCGCCGTCTTAGTACCGCCAGAAGTGAGCCCAGAACCTTTGTAAAGATTCTTGGAGCCGTAGCTAATCTGAAGGGAAGAGCTACAAACTGGTAATGCCTGTCTAGGAAAGCAAATCTTAGGTACCGATAATGATCCTTGTGAATCGGTATGTGAAGGTAGGCATTGTTTAACCCCTTAATGACAGAGGACTTACCAGGTACGTCATGGAAAAACATTCCCTTAATGACAATTGACGTACCTGGTACGTCCTCTGTTGTTAGAAGCGCTGGAAGCGATCATGATCGCTTCCAGCTGCTTACAAGGGATTGTAGTGATGCCTCAATATTGAGGCATCACTGCAATCCCTTATTTTACCCACCGATGCAGAAAGGGCCACTCTGTGGCCCTCCCTGCATCGGACTATAGTCATCTCACATTCGTTGGTGGGTGGGAGCAGCTTCTGGGAGGACCGTTAGGTATATGCTCCCGATCGGTATCAGTCATCAGTAGTTCCTGCAATATCGGCGGTTGCGGCGGGGGGGAGCTGGGGTGGGTGCGCGCGCACGCAAAATATGACCGGAAGAAATATATAATTAATGCAGATGCCTGGGGTCCTGGGGATCTTCTTTGAGTAGTAAGGGATCTGGGAGGGGGAGGGATGTAGATTATTAAGGGGGGCCCAGCTACACTACAGAAAACATATTTTTCATCTAAAAAGTAAAAAAAAAAAACCTATTTTTGGGGGCAAATTGGGTACTGGCAGACAGCTGCCAGTACCCAAGATGGCGGCAAATAGGTAGAGGGGGAGGGTTAGAAAGATGTATGGGGGGATCAGGGAGGTTGTGGGGTAAGGGGGATGCAGACTGCAGACAGTATGAAAAAAATAAATAAAAAAAAATAAAAAATGATTTTTATTTCAGTACTGGCAGACTTTCTGCCAGTACTTAAGATGGCGGTGACAATTGTGAGGTGGGGGAGGGAAGAGAGCTGTTTGAGGGAGGTCAGGGGGGGATCAGGGGGTGGGATGTGTCAGGTGGGAGGCTGATCTCTACACTAAAGCTAAAAATTAACCCTACAAGCTACCTAATTAACCCCTTAACTGCTGGGCATATTACAAGTGTGGTGCGCAGCAGCATTTAACGGCCTTATTATTACCAAAAAGCAACGCCAAAGCCATATATGTTTGCTATTTCTGAACAAAGGGGATCCCAGAGAAACATTTACAACCATTTGTGCCATAATTACACAAGCTGTTTGTAAATAATTTCAGTGAGAAACCTAAAATTGTGAAAAATTTAACAGTTTTTTTTTATTTGATTGTATTTGGCGGTGAAATGGTGGCATGAAATATACCAAAATGGGCCTAGATCAATACTTTGGGATGTCTACTAAAAAAAAATATATACATGTCAAGGGATATTCAGGGATTCCTGAAAGATATCAGTGTTCCAATGTAACTAGCGCTAATTTAAAAAAAAAAAATGGTTTGGAAATAGCAAAGTGCTATTTGTATTTATGGCCCTATAACTTGCAAAAAAAAAAAAACGAACATGTAAACATTGGGTATTTCTAAACTCAGGACAAAATTTAGAAACTATTTAGCATGGGTGTTTTTTGGTGGTTGTAGATGTGTAACAGATTTTGGGGGTCAAAGTTAGAAAAAGTGTGTTTTTTCCATTTTTTCCTCATATTTTGTATTTTTTTTTACAGTAAATTATAAGATATGATGGAAATAATGGTATCTTTAGAAAGTCCATTTAATGGCGAGAAAAACTGTATATAATATGTGTGGGTACAGTAAATGAGTAAGAGGAAAATTACAGCTAAACACAAACACTGCAGAAATTTAAAAATAGCCATTGTCATTAAGGGTAAGAAAATTGAAAAATGGTCCGGTCATTAAGGGGTTAAATCCACTGTGGTCATGTACTGACCCTCTTGGATCATGGGAAGGATGGTTCGAATAGTTTCCATTTTGAATGATGGAACTCTTAGAAATTTGTTTAGGATTTTTAAGTCCAAGATTGGTCTGAAGGTTCCCTCTTTCTTGGGAACCACAAATAGATTTGAATAGAATCCCTGCCCGTGTTCCGTCCGCGGAACTGGGTGGATCACCCCATTAGTAAAAGGTCTTGTACACAGCGTAGAAACACCTCTTTCTTTATTTGGTTTGCTGATAACCTTGAAAGATTAAATCTCCCTCGTGGAGGAGAAGTTTTGAAGTCCAGGAGATATCCCTGAGATATGATCTCCAACGCCTGGGCGAAGAGAGAAAGTCTGCCCCCCACTAGATCCGTTTCCGGATAGGGGGCCCTCTCTTCATGCTGTCTTGGGGGCAGCAGCAGGTTTCTTGGCCTGCTTGCCCTTGTTCCAGGACTGGTTAACTTTCCAGCCCTGCCTGTAACGAGCAACAGCTCCTTCCTGTTTTGGAGCGGAGGAAGTTGATGCTGCTCCAGCCTTGAAGTTATGAAAGGCACGAAAATTAGACTGTTTGGCCTTTGATTTGGCCCTGTCCTGAGGTAGAGCATGGCCCTTACCTCCCGTAATGTCAGCTATAATTTCTTTCAAGCCGGGCCCGAATAAGGTCTGCCCTTTGAAAGGAATATTAAGCAATTTAGATTTAGAAGTCACGTCAGCTGACCAGGATTTAAGCCATAGCGCTCTGCGCGCTTGGATGGCGAATCCGGAGTTCTTAGCCGTAAGTTTGGTTAAATGTACGACGGCATCAGAAACAAATGCGTTAGCTAGCTTAAGTGCTTTAAGCTTGTTCATAATTTCATCCAATGGAGCTGTGCGAATGGCCTCTTCCAGAGACTCAAACCAGAATGCCGCCGCAGCAGTGACAGGCGCAATGCATGCAAGGGGCTGTAAGATAAAACCTTGTTGAACAAACATTTTCTTAAGGTAACCCTCTAATTTCTTATCCATTGGATCTGAAAAGGCACAACTATCCTCCACCGGGATAGTGGTACGCTTAGCTAAAGTAGAAACTGCTCCCTCCACCTTAGGGACCGTCTGCCATAAGTCTCGTGTGGTGGCGTCTATAGGAAACATTTTCCTAAATATGGGAGGAGGGGAAAAGGGCACACCAGGTCTATCCCACTCCTTGCTAATAATCTCTGTAAGCCTTTTAGGTATAGGAAACACGTCAGTACACACCGGTACCGCATAGTATCTATCCAACCTACATAATTTTTCTGGAATTGCAACCGTGTTACAATCATTCAGAGCCGCTAATACCTCCCCTAGCAATATGCGGAGGTTCTCAAGCTTAAATTTAAAATTAGAAATCTCTGAATCCAGTCTCCCTGGATCAGATCCGTCACCCACAGAATGAAGCTCTCCGTCTTCACGTTCTGCAAACTGTGACGCAGTATCTGACATGGCTCTCATCTCATCCGCGCGCTCTGTCCTTAACCCAGAGCTATCGTGCTTGCCTCTTAATTCTGGCAATTTAGATAATACTTCTGTCATAACAGTAGCCATGTCTTGCAAAGTGATTTGTAAGGGCCTCCCTGATGTACTTGGCGCCACAAAATCACGCCCCTCCTGAGCGGGAGGCGAAGGTACTGACACGTGAGGAGAGTTAGTCGGCATAACTTCCCCCTCGTTGTCTGGTGATAATTTATTTACATGTAAAGATTGACTTTTATTTAAAGTAGCATCAATGCAATTAGTACATAAATTTCTATTGGGCTCCACATTGGCCTTTAAACATAGTGAACAAAGAGATTCATCTGTGTCAGACATGTTTAAACAGACTAGCAATGAGACTAGCAAGCTTGGAAATACTTTTCTAAATAAATTTACAAGCAATATAAAAAACGCTACTGTGCCTTTAAGAAGCACAAAAAGCTGTCACAGTTGAAATAACAATGAACCAAAATAGTTATAGCAACCAATTTTTCACAGTAAATGTATTAAGTTAGCAAAGGATTGCACCCACCAGCAAATGGATGATTAACCCCTTAATACCCAAAAACGGATTAACAATTTAATAATTAACGTTTTTCTCACAGTCAAAACACACTGTCACAGGTCTGCTGTGACTGATTACCTCCCTCAAAATGAATTTTTAAGACCCCTGAGCTCTCTAGAGACGATCTGGATCATGGAGGATGAAGTAGACAGATTGTGACTGAATTTTTACTGCGCAAAAAAGCGCTAAAATAGGCCCCTCCCACTCATATTACAACAGTGGGGAAGCTCAGAAAACTGTTTCTATGCAGAAAACAAAGATGGCCATGTGGTAAAAATCATGCCCCAATAAGTTTTATCACTAAGTACCTCACAAAAAACGATTAACATGCCAGTAAACGTTTTAAACATACATTTGAAAAGTTATGAATTGTTATTAATAAGCCTGCTACCAGTCGCTTTTACTGCAGTTAAGGCTCATACATTATTTCAGTATTAACAGTATTTTCTCAGTCAATTCCATAGAAAAATACATTCAGTGTACACACACACACATCAGCCTAATACCAGTCGCTATCACTGCATTTAAGGCTGAACTTACGTTACATTGGTATCAGCAGTATTTCTCAGTCAATTCCATTCCTCAGAAAAATAATTACTGCACATACCTCATTTGCAGGGGGGCCCTGCATGCTATTCCCCTTCTCTGAAGTTACCTCACTCCTCAGATGAGAACAGCCAGTGGATCTTAGTTACGTCTGCTAAGATCATAGAAAACGCAGGCAGATTCTTCTTCTAATGCTGCCTGAGAATAAACAGCACACTCCGGTGCCATTTAAAATAACAAACTTTTGATTGTAGAAATAAACTAAGTTAAAAAACACCACAGACCTCTCACAGCGACCTATCTAGTTAGGCTGCAAGAGAATGACTGAATATGACATGTGAGGGGAGGAGCTATGTAGCAGCTCTGCTGGGTGATCCTCTTGCAGCTTCCTGTTAGGAAGAGATATATTCCATAAGTAATGGATGACCCGTGGACTGACTACACTTAACAAGAGAAATGTAACCGACATTTGTCAGAAAAAAAGTCTGCTAATCATTTGAAATTCAAACTAATTGCTTTTACCAATAAATAATCTAATTTACCAAAATCATCCTGCATAGAAGTTTCCTTTTAAATACTCTGATTACTTGGAATGAAAACTATGTACTATATACAATGTAAGCAGTAGTGTACATTAATATGAAAGTAGCACAAGTAAATAAAATTGCCTTTTTGCAAAAAATCAACTGTAATAAGGGGAACAAATTCCACAACAGATAGAAAAAAAGGTCAAGTTGACCAAATGTTCTAAAAAAACCAAACAGTTGTTTTTTCATACTGGATAACTTTTAAGTGCTGCACAGCTACAGAATACCATCAAGTTCATGCATCACTGTTCTTGTGCTTACCAATGCCACGATATCGTGGAGGATTCGCTCTCTCATCCAACTGAAGCTGGGTTTTGACATATTCAGTAGGGAATGTGATGCAGATTTCAATGCCTCCAGCAATCCCACCTGTAGGACACCAAAATGTATTAAAGTGTTACCTTAATATCAGAGATGGGGCAAAAGAGAAACAAAGTTAGATTCCTAGACTTTAAAGTGGTGTTTCTACTGGGTGTAATATATATATATATATATATATATATATATATATATATATATATATATATATATATATATATATATATATATATATATATATATATATATATATATATATATATATATATATAATGCAGTGATCAAGTGCTAGTCATGCACGAAACATGACTGCGTGAGGTCTGAACTCTGGCATTGTGTTTTTAGTGCTTCTTACAGCTGCTTTTGCTGTCATGTTTTTACCCTTTTCCTAATAAATATCACATATATATACACACGTAAGAAAAACAAATGACTGATACATAACAAAGGCAGCTCACAGTCTTACATTTTCCATGTGCTACATTTTTATTTCTAATTAGAGAGGAATATATGCTATGTAGAAGGGCTACATTTGCTCATTTGACAGTGTCAGAAATTTTAACACGTACAAAACTGTGATAAATGAAGAGTGCGGTTAATGGGCATGAAAAATACTGAAGATAGGTTTAACATATGAGATGTAAGACAGACTATCAATACAAAAAAATATATATAAGTCAATAAAACTGCTGAAGCAGAAACAAATACAGCTGGACTGAATACAAATAAAATGGCTTACACCTAACAAGCTGACAGGTTGATAAGAATACATCATTTCTTTTGACAAATTGTTTTGTTGGGCTTTTTTTCCTGTCAAAAACCACAAAATCACTGTTGTTGTGAACAGAAGTTTTGATTAAATAGAAAAAAAATAAAAATAATGAGAAGGTGCCCAAAACACTGCCACAGAGATTACAAGGAAGACCAACCCACTTCAGAATATGAGCAAAAGGAATATAAAAAACATAAAATTATGTGATTTAATATTTCCTTTTAATATAGGGTTTCTAGAGTACTTGTTTTCTATATAATAATTTGCTTACCTGATAAATTCATTTTCTCGAGATGGTGAGAGTCTACAAGTCCATTACTTCTGGGACTCAACTCCTATCCACTAGGATAAGGCAAAAATTCTCAAACATCAAGAGTACCTCATCCCTCCCACTAGAGCTGCAACAACTAATCAAAATAATCGATTATGAAAATAGTGGTCAACGAATCTCATAATCGATTAGTTGGTCTGTGCATAGCACCAGCTGCATCACTACAATGAGCTCCTGCACAATGTATTGTGTTTTATGGTTATGCCCGTAGCCTAAAGGACGTCTACAGACATTTTATTTTTCGCTGTATCATGACATCAGCCAATCTAGTATACGTATACCCGGTGAGCTTGTGCACATGCTCAGTAGGATCTTGTTCCCCAGAAAGTGTGTCTATAAAAAGAATGTACAAAATTTGATAATGGAAGTAAAATTGCAAAGTGTCTTAAAACTGCATGATCTATCTGAATCATAAAAGTTTGACTTGAGTGTCCCTTTATGGTTTGAAAAAGGAGAAATTGGCTTAAAGGACAGTAAACGCTATAAAATGTATTGTTTAAAATGATAGATAATCCCTTTATTACCCATTCCTTAGTTTTGCATAACCAACACTGTTATATTAATATACTTTTTATCTCTGTGATTACCTTGTATCTAAGCATCTCCTGACAGCTCCCTGATCACATGACATTATCCATTTACTTTCATTTAAAAGGGACAGTCAACACTTGCGGTAACATTATTTGCTATTGAAAAATAAAAACCGAAGATCCGCCTGCACTATACCCCTTCTGCCTTGCCGCCTTGCTTCTGTACTAATCACTGTCGCTAACTTCTTTAATACCAGGTAAATATGGCAGCCGAACTCCCCCCACCGTTACGTAGCTGCCTTCTTCTTCAAATGATCAGCAAATCAGAATCCAATCCTCGGTCAGAAATTGCACGCGCGTGCAATTTCTGACCGAGGATTGGATTCTGATTTGCTGATCATTTGAAGAAGAAGGCACCTACGTAACCTGGGTTGTTCTTGCTGATTGGTGGCTAAATTCACCCACCAATAAACAAGGGCTGTCCAGAGTCCTGAACCAAAAAAATTGCTTAGATGCCTTCTTTTTCAAATAAAGATAGCAACAAAGAAAAATTGATAAAAGGAGTAAATTAGAAAGTTGCTTAAAATTGCATGCTCTCTGAATCACGAAATAAAAAATTTGGGTTCAGTTTCCCTTTAAGCACTGGCAGAAAGTCTGCCAGTACTAAAATAAAAGATATATATATATATATATATATATATATATATATATATATATATATTTTATTTCATTCTGCAGTGTTGGATCCCCCTTAGCCCCCAACCTCCCTGATTCCCCCCCATAGAGCTCTCTAACCCTCCCCCTCTACCTATTTGCCGCCATCTTGGGTACTGGCAACTGCCAGTACCCAGTTTGCTAAAATTAAAAAAAAATATTGGCTTTTTTTATAAAAAAAAAAATTAATTATGTAGTGTAGCTGCCCCCCCTTATTACCCTCCCCGATCCCTTTAACAACACTTATTCCACCCTCTCCCTCCTTCCCTTACACTTATTATTTGCCGTAGTGTAACAGTCCCGCCCCCATCATCCTGGCTAACCGGAACTCCACCAGCGATGGGCCGCCCACAACGATCAGCACCATTACTGGTCGATGCAGAGAGGGCCACAGAGTGGCTCTCTGCATCAGTTGCTTAAAAAAATGGTATTGCATGATGCCTCAATATCGGGGCATCACTGCAATACCCTAAAAGCGGCTGGAAGAGATCATGATCGCTTCCAGAGCTTGAAACCCCCAAGGATGTGCCAGGCACGTCCTTGGTTGTTAACGACCAGTTTTTGTAGGACATGCCTGGCACATACTCGGTTGTTAAGTGGGTAATATAACCATGTGTTTGTGCAAAGCTGGGGAATAGGTAGTAAAGGCATTATCTATCTTTTTAAAACGATAACATTTTTTGGGTTGACTGTCCCTTTAATGGCTGGTTTAAACCCGACTAAAGAATACATACAACACAGTCCAGCACACAGGCCACTGAACGCCACACAGTGATAACTACCTATATCCCCATGTACATTTCAACAAATCCAAAAAAAGTGGCAGCAAAATATGGAAAAAAGGAGCTTTATTTAGCACATAAGACAAGCGACGTTTCAGGAACACCTTCCCTTAGTCATGACTAAGGGAAGGTGTTCTTGAAACGTCGCTTGTCTTATGTGCTAAATAAAAGCTCCTTTTTACCCACATTTTGCTGCCACTTTTTTGGATTTGTTAAACCTGACTAAAGCCTGAACAAAAAATGCTGACTATCAGGAAGTTTAGCAATTTTGTTATGGTATAAAACCAAGAGAGCTTAAATTTTAGCCTTCAAAAGTGCTAGCAAATAAGCACTTATCTAGACCCTCTTGTAAGAACTGCAGAATTATTTGAATCCTTAAAGAGTGACAATTAAAACCATGATTTTCAAACCACAAAGAAAAAAAAAACTGTTTACAAAAGCATCAGAAAACCCTTGCTGTTTCAAAAGTATCCACTAAGGGAATAGTAGTGTGCTTCGCCAAGGTAGAAATAGCTCCTTCAACTTTAGGGATGGTCTACGAAAGTTCTAAATTAGAAGACAGTAATATTTTCTTAAATTTTGATGCTGGATCGTAAGGAATGCAGGGCCTTGACCATTCTTTAGTAATTATTTCATTAATTGCATCAGGTACTGAAAAACCTCAAGAGCTTTAGTAGCCAGTTTGAGAATTAGATTCAATTGGTTAACAAACTTTTTCTTCAGTCAGCTTAGGATCTTGAACTTCTAATGTACATAAAACTTCCGTTAATAAAGTATGAAGGTGTTTCAGCTTGAACATAAAAGAGGAAGAATCTGAGTCCTGTTCAGTGACAGACCTCTGATCATCAGAAAAATATTCAACCTCAGAAGACAGATCTAAGGAGTCTAAATATGAATCTTTGAAAAGATCATTGGATCTAGCCTTTAGGGTTCCAGAATAGGAAGGTAAATCCGCAGCAGGATGATTGTCAGATCCTTTGTGCTTACCTGGATGAGGCATAGCCGCCAACATTTCAGAAACGGTAGAGAGCACAAAATCTTTAAAACCAGGAGCAAAAATTTGATGACTTCCCTTGTAAAGAGCAAAGAGAGGGAGAACAGACTTGTTTAGAGTCAAGAGCATCATTAGATTGATTGGCATGCAATGCATCAGGTAATCCGTACAAGTATTGCAAAGTTGTGCTGGCGGTGCAATAGTACAAATTTGCACAACACACATTTCAACTGAATTGCTCCATGCTTTTAGTAAGTGAATGGAGACATACATTTACATAATACAGGATTATACACCACAGATAATTCTGAACTGTATGCAGGAAAAAAAATAAAAAATCATCAGGGATCTTTACAGCAAAATCTGAGAATCAAAGGAGATTGTAACAGGTACTTAAAAACTGGAGAACCTCTGCAGTGAAATAGGGACCAACTTTAGCCAAACAGTGTGTAGTTAAAAACAAACACACAAACAGAACTTTAATACTTAAACTGAGATGTAAAATAGACTCTTGGAATATTTTGGGCAATTTCACTCCCTCAGGAGAACGATAAAGTAATAGGAGCACAATAGCTGGGTTCCAACGGAACCAATGTCTCTCAAAGCAGTAGTGCGCAGAAGGCGTTTAGTGCAGGGAGGGATGAACTACTCCGCTGCCAAAATTTTCCTTTCCAGTAGCGTGTTCTCCCCAGGACCTTTATAGCAGGTGCACCAACCGTCTGATTTTACGGACCACCAGCCTAAAATTTTGGTCAATATTAAGCTAAAATGAACTAATATTAAAAATGTTCAACTTTTATTGCACAAATTGTTATTAAATACATTTATGTTAAATTATGCAATTCAATTGTGCTTTGGATAGCAGAAAATATTAGGGAGCGCTCCCACCTGAAGCTAAAGTGCTACTAATCTAAAAAAAAAAATATAGTCCTAAAATCCAATGTAGAAAATAAACCGCAATGGATATGGGCTACAAAAACAAATACAAATATATTAGTAACAGATTGGTGCTGGTTACAAATAGGTAAAGTAGGTTCAAAATATTTATTTTACAAATAAGGTCGACCTTAAGACAGAACAAATAATAGACAATAATATAAAAACAAAGTAAAAACAGCAATAGACAATTGCACTCTCTGTATAGAGAAAAGGATATAATGAATCCAATGTCAACAGTGTTTATATCCAAACAGGTGGACTACAGTGAAATTCACAAACTGATTCCTTGAAGAAGTGGAGTAGATACCAAAGCACAATATTCCCTTATGTAGAATTTCCCACAATCCCTGAAACAGGAAGTGACATGAAGAAGCTTCAGAATAGTGCACACTGCTGGCAGTCAGAGGGGTAAAACATTCACCATTAAGTCTGCTGCTGCAGGTCCCCCTGTTCTCCTTGTTGAAGGGTGCTGTGAATATCGAGACCTCACGAGAGCCCCGGGCGGAGCGGTTATTGGAAAGAAACTCTGCAGAAGGAAATACCTGACAGCGTGTCGAGACGCAGGTTACAGCAATCTTTACTGAGAGTACAGATTGTTCTTATATTCTTGTGGTCTATGATACTACACTTATAGAAATATCTATTCACATATAGGAAGAAATTGTTTGTTTGGAACATCTACATAAGGGAACATTGTCCTTTGGTATCTACTCCACTTCTTCAAGGAATCCGTTTGAGAATTTCACTGTCGTCCACCTGTTTGGATATAAACACTGTTGACATTGGATTCATTATATCCTTTTCTCTATACAGAGAGTGCAATTGTCTATTGTTGTTTTAACATTATTGTCTGTTATTTGTTCTGTCTTAAGGTCGACCTTATTTGTAAAATAAATATTTTGAACCTACTTTACCTATTTGTAACCAGCACCAATCAGTTACCAATATATTTGTATTTGTTTTTGTAGCCCATATCCATTGCGGTTTATTTTCTACATTGAGAACTAAATCATATTTTTAGATTATTAGCACTTTAGCTCTAGGTGTTATTAGCACCATTTTGTTACTATTATATTTGTATTTATTTTTGTAGCCCATAGCCATTGCGGTTTATTTTCTTCATTGGATTTTAGGACTAGATCGGTTTTTTTTAAATTAGTAGCACTTTAGCTCCAGGTGGGAGCGCTCCCTAGTACTTCATTTCTACTTGTATAGTCGTCTTTTGGGGATTTGTGAGATCCCTTTAACTAGTTGGAGTTTGTGTTTTTCCATACTAGGCGCTGGTCACATATCGGCCTAGATTTGGAGTTCGGCGGTAAAAGGGCTGTTAACGCTCCGCGGGCTTTTTTCTGGCCGCACCATAAATTTAACTCTGGTATCGAGAGTTAAAACAAATGCTGCGTTAGGCTCCAAAAAAGGAGCGTAGAGCATTTTTACCGCAAATGCAACTCTCGATACCAGAGTTGCTTACGGACGCGGCCGGCCTCAAAAACGTGCTCGTGCACGATTCTCCCATAGGAAACAATGGGACTGTTTGAGCTGAAAAAAAAACCTAACACCTGCAAAAAAGCAGCGTTCAGCTCCTAACGCAGCCCCATTGTTTCCTATGGGGAAACACTTTCTAAGTCTGCACCTAACACCCTAACATGTGCCCCGAGTCTAAACACCCCTAACCTTACACTTATTAACCCCTAATCTGCCGCCCCCGCTATCGCTGACCCCTGCATTACACTTTTAACCCCTAATCTGCCGCTCCGTAAAACGCCGCCACCTACGTTATCCCTATGTACCCCTAATCTGCTGCCCTAACATCGCCGACCCCTATGTTATATTTATTAACCCCTAATCTGCCCCCCTCAACGTCGCCGACACCTGCCTACACTTATTAGCCCCTAATCTGCCGAGCGGACCTGAGCGCTACTATAATAAATGTATTAACCCCTAATCCGCCTCACTAACCCTATCATAAATAGTATTAACCCCTAATCTGCCCTCCCTAACATCGCCGACACCTACCTTCAATTATTAACCCCTAATCTGCCGACCGGAGCTCACCGCTATTCTAATAAATGTATTAACCCCTAAAGCTAAGTCTAACCCTAACACTAACACCCCCCTAAGTTAAATATAATTTTTATCTAACGAAATAAATTAACTCTTATTAAATAACTTATTCCTATTTAAAGCTAAATACTTACCTGTAAAAATAAATCCTAATATAGCTACAATATAAATTATAATTATATTATAGCTATTTTAGGATTAATATTTATTTTACAGGCAACTTTGTAATTATTTTAACCAGGTACAATAGCTATTAAATAGTTAAGAACTATTTAATAGTTACCTAGTTAAAATAATAACAAATTTACCTGTAAAATAAATCCTAACCTAAGATATAATTAAACCTAACACTACCCTATCAATAAAATAATTAAACACAATTCCTACAAATAAATACAATTAAATAAACTAGCTAAAGTACAAAAAATAAAAAAGAACTAAGTTACAGAAAATAAAAAAATATTTACAAACATAAGAAAAATATTACAACAATTTTAAACTAATTACCCCCTAATAAAATAACAAAGCCCCCCAAAATAAAAAATTCCCTACCCTATTCTAAATTAAAAAAGTTACAAGCTCTTTTACCTTACCAGCCCTGAACAGGACCCTTTGCGGGGCATGCCCCAAGAATTTCAGCTCTTTTGCCTGTAAAAAAAAAAACGATCAGCCAATAGAATGCGAGCTCAATCTGATTGGCTGATTGGATCAGCCAATCGGATTGAACTTGATTCTGATTGGCTGATTCCATCAGCCAATCAGAAAATTCCTACCTTAATTCCGATTGGCTGATAGAATCCTATCAGCCAATCGGAATTCGAGGGACGCCATCTTGGATGACGTCCCTTAAAGGAACCGTCATTAGTCGGGAGACATCGGAAGAAGAGGATGGATCCGCGTCGCCTGCTTCAAGATGGACCCGCTCCGCACCGGATGGAAGAAGATCGAAGATGCCGCTTGGAGAAGATGTTTGCCGGTCCGGATGTCCTCTTCTTGCCGGATAGGAGGAAGACTTTGGAGCACCGGATTATGGATCGCCAACCCCCGCTTGGGTTGGATGAAGATCTTGGAGCCAGGACGGATCGGTGATACCTGGATGGTGAAGACAAGGTAGGAAGACCTTCAGGGGATTAGTGTTAGGTTTATTTAAGGGGGGTTTGGGTTAGATTAGGGGTATGTGGGTGGTGGGTTGTAATGTTGGGGGGGGGGGGGTATTGTATGTTTTTTTTTACAGGCAAAAGAGCTGAAATTCTTGGGGCATGCCCCGCAAAGGGCCCTGTTCAGGGCTGGTAAGGTAAAAGAGCTTGTAACTTTTTTAATTTAGAATAGGGTAGGGAATTTTTTATTTTGGGGGGCTTTGTTATTTTATTAGGGGGCTTAGAGTAGGTGTAATTAGTTTAAAATTGTTGTAATATTTTTCTTATGTTTGTAAATATTTTTTTATTTTCTGTAACTTAGTTCTTTTTTATTTTTTGTACTTTAGCTAGTTTATTTAATTGTATTTATTTGTAGGAATTGTGTTTAATTATTTTATTGATAGGGTAGTGTTAGGTTTAATTATATCTTAGGTTAGGATTTATTTTACAGGTAAATTTGTTATTATTTTAACTAGGTAACTATTAAATAGTTCTTAACTATTTAATAGCTATTGTACCTGGTTAAAATAATTACAAAGTTGCCTGTAAAATAAATATTAATCCTAAAATAGCTATAATATAATTATAATTTATATTGTAGCTATATTAGGATTTATTTTTACAGGTAAGTATTTAGCTTTAAATAGGAATAAGTTATTTAATAAGAGTTAATTTATTTCGTTAGATAAAAATTATATTTAACTTAGGGGGGTGTTAGTGTTAGGGTTAGACTTAGCTTTAGGGGTTAATACATTTATTAGAATAGCGGTGAGCTCCGGTCGGCAGATTAGGGGTTAATAATTGAAGGTAGGTGTCGGCGATGTTAGGGAGGGCAGATTAGGGGTTAATACTATTTATGATAGGGTTAGTGAGGCGGATTAGGGGTTAATACATTTATTATAGTAGCGCTCAGGTCCGCTCGGCAGATTAGGGGTTAATAAGTGTAGGCAGGTGTCGGCGACGTTGAGGGGGGCAGATTAGGGGTTAATAAATATAATATAGGGGTCGGCGATGTTAGGGGCAGCAGATTAGGGGTACATAGGGATAACGTAGGTGGCGGCGATTTGCGGTCGGAAGATTAGGGGTTAATTATTGTAAGTAGCTGGCGGCGATGTTGTGGGGGGCAGGTTAGGGGTTAATAAATATAATACAGGGGTCGGCGGGGTTAGGGGCAGCAGATTAGGGGTACATAAATATAACGTAGGTGGCGGTCGGCAGATTAGGGGTTAAAAATTTTAATCGAGTGGCGGCGGTGTGGGGGGACCTCGGTTTAGGGGTACATAGGTAGTTTATGGGTGTTAGTGTACTTTAGGGTACAGTAGTTAAGAGCTTTATAAACCGGCGTTAGCCAGAAAGCTCTTAACTCCTGCTATTTTCAGGCGGCTGGAATCTTGTCGTTAGAGCTCTAACGCTCACTTCAGAAACGACTCTAAATACCAGCGTTAGAAAGATCCCATTGAAAAGATAGGCTACGCAAATGGCGTAGGGGGATCTGCGGTATGGAAAAGTCGCGGCTGTAAAGTGAGCGTTAGACCCTTTAATCACTGACTCCAAATACCAGCGGGCGCCCAAAACCAGCGTTAGGAGCCTCTAACGCTGGTTTTGACGGCTACCGCCGAACTCCAAATCTAGGCCATCTTGTTTTATAGCAGAAAATATTACACTGTCCCCATCCGGCTACTTTATAATGGCACCTAGCTGCCAAAATTTCTGTGGAGAACACTGACTAGCATGCTAATCCAACTATGTAGCGTGCTAGGAAAAGGAACTGCGCAATAAGCCGGAGCGTGTTTGCATAGTACTAACATTAAAGAAACAAACATTTTTGAAAACCCAGGAAGTGAAAACTTGTCGGTAAGAATGGGCTATACAGCATTTAGAATGAGACTTTCCCACCTCCATGTAATGAACAAACAAATTAGAGGACCGTCTAAAATCCTTTGTAGTTGATAGTTACAAGTATCAAGTGCCTAATGTGTTCCCATAAGCATCCTTTGTCGTAGGATATCCTAAATGGTATGAAGTAATAGAGATTTGAAGGAAGCGCTAAAAAGCTAAAAATGGGATTCCTAAAATACAGTATATGTGCAAATATATATATATATATATATATATATATATATATATAAACATTTTCTTTTTCTTCAATGCACTTTGCAATTATCGACAAATTAAAAAGTTTAAAATTAAGACTAACAAATTTACGCAAATTTGATATAAAAAAAAAAAAATGCAAAAAAGTGCTGCACTTATTGCTTATATGAGATGGTTAAGTCCAAACCAAATGGTTCAAGTTCAGATAAAAAAAAAAAAAATCTGTGTTAAAAAAAATCCAGAAATGTGTGTTGAATCCTTTGGTGTGAAGTTCCTGATGTATGTATAAAGGATTAGTTCCTTGTGTAAAAAAAAAAATATATGACCCAAGAATAAAAAAAAAAGGATAAAAACATAATTTATGCTTACCTGATAAATTCCTTTCTTCTGTTGTGTGATCAGTCCACGGGTCATCATTACTTCTGGGATATAACTCCTCCCCAACAGGAAATGCAAGAGGATTCACCCAGCAGAGCTGCATATAGCTCCTCCCCTCTACGTCAGTCCCAGTCATTCGACCAAGAATCAACGAGAAAGGAGTAACCAAGGGTGAAGTGGTGACTGGAGTATAATTTAAAAAATATTTACCTGCCTTAAAACAGGGCGGGCCGTGGACTGATCACACAACAGAAGAAAGGAATTTATCAGGTAAGCATAAATTATGTTTTCTTCTGTTATGTGTGATCAGTCCACGGGTCATCATTACTTCTGGGATACCAATACCAAAGCAAAAGTACACGGATGACGGGAGGGATAGGCAGGCTCATTATACAGAAGGAACCACTGCCTGAAGAACCTTTCTCCCAAAAATAGCCTCCGAAGAAGCAAAAGTGTCAAATTTGTAAAATTTGGAAAAAGTATGAAGCGAAGACCAAGTTGCAGCCTTGCAAATCTGTTCAACAGAGGCCTCATTCTTAAAGGCCCAAGTGGAAGCCACAGCTCTAGTGGAGTGAGCTGTAATTCTTTCAGGAGGCTGCTGTCCAGCAGTCTCATAGGCTAAACGTATTATGCTACGAAGCCAAAAAGAGAGAGAGGTAGCAGAAGCTTTTTGACCTCTCCTCTGTCCAGAATAAACGACAAACAGGGAAGAAGTTTGGCGAAAATCTTTAGTTGCCTGCAAGTAGAACTTGAGGGCACGAACTACATCCAGATTGTGTAGAAGACGTTCCTTCTTTGAAGAAGGATTTGGACACAGGGATGGAACAACAATCTCTTGATTGATGTTCCTGTTAGTGACTACCTTAGGTAAGAACCCAGGTTTAGTACGCAGAACTACCTTGTCTGAGTGAAAAATCAGATAAGGGGAATCACAATGTAAGGCTGATAACTCAGAGACTCTTCGAGCCGAGGAAATAGCCATTAAAAACAGAACTTTCCAAGATAACAATTTTATATCAATGGAATGAAGGGGTTCAAACGGAACACCCTGTAAAACGTTAAGAACTAAGTTTAAACTCCATGGCGGAGCAACAGCCTTAAACACAGGCTTGATCCTAGCTAAAGCTTGACAAAAAGCCTGGACGTCTGGATTTTCCGACAGACGCTTGTGTAACAAGATGGACAGAGCTGAAATCTGTCCCTTTAATGAGCTAGCTGATAAACCCTTTTCTAAACCTTCTTGTAGAAAAGACAATATCCTAGCGATCCTAACCTTACTCCAGGAGTAACCTTTGGATTCGCACCAGTATAGGTATTTCCGCCATATTTTATGGTAAATCCTTCTGGTAACAGGCTTCCTAGCCTGAATCAGGGTATCAATAACCGACTCAGAAAAACCACGTTTTGATAAAATCAAGCGTTCAATTTCCAAGCAGTCAGCTTCAGAGAAGTTAGATTTTGATGTTTGAATGGACCCTGTATCAGAAGGTCCTGTCTTAGAGGTAGAGACCAAGGCGGACAGGATGACATGTCCACTAGATCTGCATACCAAGTCCTGCGTGGCCATGCAGGTGCTATTAGAATTACTGATGCCCTCTCCTGTTTGATTTTGGCAATCAATCGAGGAAGCAGCGGGAAGGGTGGAAACACATAAGCCATCCCGAAGTTCCAAGGTGCTGTCAAAGCATCTATCAGAACTGCTTCCGGATCCCTGGATCTGGACCCGTAGCGAGGAAGTTTGGCGTTCTGGCGAGACGCCATGAGATCTATCTCTGGTTTGCCCCAACGTCGAAGTATTTGGGCAAAGACCTCCGGATGAAGTTCCCACTCCCCCGGATGAAAAGTCTGGCGACTCAAGAAATCCGCCTCCCAGTTCTCCACTCCCGGGATGTGGATTGCTGACAGGTGGCAAGAGTGAGACTCTGCCCAGCGAATTATCTTTGATACTTCCATCATTGCTAGGGAGCTTCTTGTCCCTCCCTGATGGTTGATGTAAGCTACAGTCGTGATGTTGTCCGACTGAAACCTGATGAACCCCCGAGTTGTTAACTGGGGCCAAGCCAGAAGGGCATTGAGAACTGCTCTCAATTCCAGAATGTTTATTGGCAGGAGACTCTCCTCCTGATTCCATAGTCCCTGAGCCTTCAGAGAATTCCAGACAGCGCCCCAACCTAGTAGGCTGGCGTCTGTTGTTACAATTGTCCAGTCTGGCCTGCTGAATGGCATCCCCCTGGACAGGTGTGGCCGATAAAGCCACCATAGAAGAGAATTTCTGGTCTCTTGATTTAGACTCAGAGTAGGGGACAAATCTGAGTAATCCCCATTCCACTGACTTAGCATGCATAATTGCAGCGGTCTGAGGTGTAGGCGTGCAAAAGGTACTATGTCCATTGCCGCTACCATTAAGCCGATCACCTCCATGCATTGAGCTACTGACGGGTGTTGAATGGAATGAAGGACACGGCATGCATTTTGAAGCCTTGTTAACCTGTCTTCTGTCAGGTAAATCTTCATTTCTACAGAATCTATAAGAGTCCCCAAGAATGGAACTCTTGTGAGAGGAAAGAGAGAACTCTTCTTTTCGTTCACTTTCCATCCATGCGACCTTAGAAATGCCAGAACTAACTCTGTATGAGACTTGGCAGTTTGAAAGCTTGAAGCTTGTATTAGAATGTCGTCTAGGTACGGAGCTACCGAAATCCCTCGCGGTCTTAGTACCGCCAGAAGGGCACCCAGAACCTTTGTGAAGATTCTTGGAGCCGTAGCCAATCCGAATGGAAGAGCTACAAACTGGTAGTGCCTGTCTAAGAAGGCAAACCTTAGATACCGGTGATGATCTTTGTGGATCGGAATGTGAAGGTAAGCATCCTTTAAATCCACAGTGGTCATGTACTGACCCTCTTGGATCATGGGTAAAATTGTCCGAATAGTTTCCATTTTGAACGATGGAACTCTTAGGAATTTGTTTAGAATCTTTAAATCTAAGATTGGCCTGAAAGTTCCCTCTTTTTTGGGAACCACAAACAGGTTTGAGTAGAACCCTTGTCCTTGTTCCGACCGCGGAACCGGATGGATCACTCCCATTAATAACAGATCTTGTACGCAGCGTAGAAACGCTTCTTTCTTTATCTGGTTTGTTGACAACCTTGACAGATGAAATCTCCCTCTTGGGGGAGATAATTTGAAGTCTAGAAGGTATCCCTGAGATATGATCTCTAGTGCCCAGGGATCCTGAACATCTCTTGCCCAGGCCTGGGCGAAGAGAGAGAGTCTGCCCCCCACTAGATCCGGTCCCGGATCGGGGGCTCTCGGTTCATGCTGTCTTTGGGGCAGCAGCAGGTTTCCTGGCCTGCTTGCTCTTGTTCCAGGCCTGGTTAGGCTTCCAGCCTTGCCTGTAACGAGCAACAGCTCCTTCCTGTTTTGGTGCAGTGGAGGTTGATGCTGCTCCTGTTTTGAAATTCCGAAAGGGACGAAAATTAGACTGTCTAGCCTTAGCTTTGGCTTTGTCTTGGGGTAGGGCGTGGCCCTTACCTCCTGTAATGTCAGCGATAATTTCTTTCAAACCGGGCCCAAATAAAGACTGCCCCTTGAAAGGTATATTAAGTAATTTGGACTTAGAAGTAACATCTGCTGACCAGGATTTTAGCCACAGCGCCCTACGTGCCTGTATGGCGAATCCTGAGTTCTTAGCCGTAAGTTTGGTTAAATGTACTACGGCCTCCGAAATGAAAGAATTAGCTAGTTTAAGGACTCTAAGCCTGTCCGTAATGTCGTCTAGCGTAGATGAACTAAGGTTCTCTTCCAGCGACTCAATCCAAAATGCTGCCGCAGCCGTAATCGGCGCGATACATGCAAGGGGTTGCAATATAAAACCTTGTTGAACAAACATTTTCTTAAGGTAACCCTCTAATTTTTTATCCATTGGATCTGAGAAAGCACAGCTATCCTCCACCGGGATAGTGGTACGCTTAGCTAAAGTAGAAACTGCTCCCTCCACCTTGGGGACCGTTTGCCATAAGTCCCGAGTGGTGGCGTCTATTGGAAACATCTTTCTAAATATTGGAGGGGGTGAGAACGGCACACCGGGTCTATCCCACTCCTTAGTAACAATTTCAGTTAGTCTCTTAGGTATAGGAAAAACTTCAGTACTCGCCGGTACCGCAAAATATTTATCCAACCTGCACAGTTTCTCTGGTATTGCAACGGTGTTACAATCGTTGAGAGCTGCTAAGACCTCCCCTAGTAATACACGGAGGTTCTCCAATTTAAATTTAAAATTTGAAATATCTGAGTCCAATCTGTTTGGATCAGAACCGTCACCCACAGAATGAAGCTCTCCGTCTTCATGCTCTGCGAGCTGTGACGCAGTATCAGACATGGCCCTAGCATTGTCAGCGCACTCTGTTCTCACCCCAGAGTGATCACGCTTGCCTCTTAGTTCTGGTAATTTAGACAAAACTTCAGTCATAACAGTAGCCATATCTTGTAATGTTATCTGTAATGGCCGCCCAGATGTACTAGGCGCCATAATATCACGCACCTCCCGGGCGGGAGATGCAGGTACTGCCGCGTGAGGCGAGTTAGTCGGCATAACTCTCCCCTCGCTGTTTGGTGAAATTTGTTCACATTGTACAGATTGACTTTTATTTAAAGTAGCATCAATACAGTTAGTACATAAATTTCTATTGGGCTCCACCTTGGCATTGGAACAAATGACACAGACATCTTCCTCTGAGTCAGACATGTTTAACACACTAGCAAAAAACTTACAACTTGGTTATAATCTTTTTTAGCAAAAACGTACTGTGCCTCAAAGAGGTACTAAACGATTAAATGACAGTTGAAATAATGAACTGAAAAACAGTTATAGCATCAACTTTAAAACAACACAACTTTTAGCAAAGGTTTGTTCCCATTAGTAAAATAACAATAATTAAATTTGACATAAAAAATACAAAGCAACGTTTTTATTCACAGTCACTCTAAGAATTCTCACAGCTCTGCTGAGAGAATTTACCTCCCTTCAAAGAAGTTTGAAGACCCCTGAGATCTGTCAGAGATGAACCGGATCATGCAGGAAATATAAAAGTAACTGACTGGAATTTTTTGATGCGTAGCAAAGAGCGCCAAAAACGGCCCCTCCCTCTCCCACACAGCAGTGAAGAGAAACGAAACTGTCATAAATAAAAGCAAAAAATGCTGCCAAGTGGAAAATAATGCCCAAATATTTATTCACACAGTACCTCAGCAATGTAAACGATTCTACATTCCAGCAAAAACGTTTAACATGATAAATAGTTAATAAAAGGATTAGTGACCTTTAACAGAGTAGTTCCGGTGAAATACCCTTCCCAGAATACTAAAGTGTATACATACATGTCATTTTAACGGTATGGCAGGATTTTCTCATCAATTCCATTCAGAAATAAAAACTGCTACATACCTCAATGCAGATTCATCTGCCCGCTGTCCCCTGATCTGAAGCCTTTACCTCCCTCAGATGGCCGAGAACAGCAATATGATCTTAACAACTCCGGTTAAAATCATAGTAAAAAACTCTGGCAGATTCTTCCTCAAACTCTGCCAGAGAAGTAATAACACGCTCCGGTGCTATTGTAAAATAACAAACTTTTGATTGAAGTCATAAAAACTAAGTATAATCACCATAGTCCTCTCACACATCCTATCTAGTCGTTGGGTGCAAGAGAATGACTGGGACTGACGTAGAGGGGAGGAGCTATATGCAGCTCTGCTGGGTGAATCCTCTTGCATTTCCTGTTGGGGAGGAGTTATATCCCAGAAGTAATGATGACCCGTGGACTGATCACACATAACAGAAGAAAATATCAATATCGGTAGTAGTAAAGATAAAAATGAAGACAAAGATCAAAAGTAATATCCTGATCCAAAATGATTATAAGCTGGTGTGATCAATAGTGTCCTATAAGGAAATAATGTCCTGTGAAAAGAAGGTGTATATAGTATAATATTGTTGTCAATACAGCCAGTGGCGTAGCGTGGGGGGGGGCCACAGGGGCGGTTGCCCCGGGCGCATAATTCTTAGGGGCGCAAAATTTGCGCTCTTACTGTCTCACATCATACCTCCTCCACTGCAGGCAGATGCAGCACTAAGGGAGGAAACTTTAAAAAATATTTTTTTTTATATATATATATATATAAATGTTTTTTTATTGCAGTCCTCCCAACTGTCACTATTTGCAAATTTAAGGGTCTGTCCCGCACTGACATGGTCACCCTACAGTCCTGCATTGCCCCCGACCCCTGAGCCACTCAGCGCTGTATTATAAATAAAAAAAAATTGCCTTTCTATTGGCTCCTACGTTGCCATGTGATGCACATTCTTCTCCAATAACATATACCTGCTGCTGCACGTGCCAAAGTAACTGAGACATCGTGTATCAGCGTGTATATGTTATTGCTTATTGGATCACACTCACAGTGGCCGATGCAGGCATGAGGCTTCTTGCTCTTTGAGTGCTGCTGCTATTACTGCCACCTACCCCGTAGAAGAACTTTAACTGGTAACACCAGCATGGTCACTTGCTTAGAATCCTTAGATTACAAACACAATGGTTGGTAAATAAACAGAATCACTG